>NC_056748.1:256159569-256234569 GCF_019279795.1 Protopterus annectens | reverse complement strand
TTACTAAAACAACTAGAACACTTGTTCGTTGCTGCAGACTGCAGCATTACATATAAAAGCTAAAAGTTAAAAACTTTTATAACATTTAAAACCAGATACAGTAGTTGATAATTATGTGTGTTACACATTATAAAAAAGACCATATGCAGAAAACATATAGAAGAATATGCAAAATTTCAATCGATGACTAAAAATATATATAAAAACTGTGTATATGAAATACATGCCGTTATGGGAGATTGATATCATAAGAATGGTTTATACATAGTATTTAATAACTATCTCAAACATCTCAATAACTCTGATATCATATTCTGCTAAAACGATCAGTATTATATGCAAAATGATCAAAAACATAATGTCACCATAGAACAGCTATCGCTGTTAGAAGCCTACGTCGCTATGAAGAGCATAGTTCATCAGACTCAGAGAAATAGTGAAACTTAAAATGTCACTATGAAGTATTGAACTAAAATCTAAAATTGACTGGAATAGTGGGTCTACTTATATATTCATACATTCAGACTTCCCCCTTGCTTGCATTCACACACACACACACACACACACACACACACACACACACACACTTCCCCCTTGCTTGCATTCATACACACACACACACACACACACACACACACACACACGCACTTCCCCCTTGCTTGCATTCACACACACACACACACACACATACACACACACACACACACTTCCCCCTTGCTTGTATTCACACACACACTTCGCCCTTGCTTGCATTCTCACACACACACACACACACTTCGCCCTTGCTTGCATACACACACACACACACACACTTCCCCCTTGCTTGCATTCACACACACACACACACACACACACACTTTGCCCTTGCTTGCATTCACACACACACACACACACACACTTCCCCTTGCTTGCATTCACACACACACACACACTTCCCCATTGCTTGCATTCACACACACAAACACACACACATTTCCTCCTTGCTTGCATTCACACACACACTCCCCCCTTGCTTGCATTCACACACACACACACTTCCCCCCTTGCTTGCATTCACACAGACACACACACACACTTCCCCCTTGCTTGCATTCACACACCACACACACTTCCCCCTTGCTTGCATTCACACACACACACACACACACACACACACACACACACACACACACACACACACACACACACACACACACACACACTTCCCTTGCTTGCATTCACACACGCACACACACAATCACACACACTTCCCCTTGCTTGCATTCACACACACACTTCCCCTTGCTTGCATTCATACACACACGCACTTCCCCCTTGCTTGCATTCACACACACACTCCCCCTTGCTTGCATTCACACACACTTCCCCCTTGCTTGCATTCACACACACACACACACTTCCCCCTTGCTTGCATTCACACATACACACACACTTCCCCTTGCTTGCATTCACACACACACACACACTTCCCCCTTGCTTGCATTCACACACACTTCCCCTTGTTGAATTCCACACACACACACACACACACACACACACTTCCCCTTTTCTGGCATTCACACACACACACACACACACACACACTTCCCCGCATTCACACACACACACACACACACACACACACACACACACACACACACACACACACACACACACTTCCCCTTACTTGCATTCACACACACACACACACACACACACACACACACACACACACACACACTTCCCCCTTACTTGCATTCTCATAAACACACACACACACTTCCCCTTCCTTGCATTCACACACACACACACACACACACACACACACACACACACACACACACACACACACACACACACACACACACACACACACACACACACACACACACACACACACACACACACTCCCCCTTCCTTGCATTCTAACACATACACACACACACACACACACACACACACACACACTTCTGCTTTTCTTGCATTCACACACACACACACACACACACACACTTCTGCCTTGCTTGCATTCACACACACACACACACACACACACACACACACACACTTCCTCTTTGCTTGCATTCACACACACACACACACACACACACACACACACACACTTCCCCTTTTGCTTGCATTCACACGCACACATACTTCCCCTTTGCTTGCATTCACACACACACACACACACTTCCCCTTGCTTGCATTCACACACACACACATTTCCCCCTTGCTTGCATTCACACAAACACACACACTTCCCCTTTCTTGCATTGACACACACACACACACACACACACACACACACACACACACACACACACACACACACACACACACACACACACACACTTCCCCTTGATTGCATTCACACACACACACACACACACACACACTTCCCCCTTGATTGCATTCACACACACACACACACATACACTTCCCCCTTGCTTGCATTCACACACACACACACACACACACACACACACTTCCCCCTTGCTTGCATACACACACACACACACACACACACACACACACACACACACACACACACACACACACACGCACACACCCTGGAATATCCCCCTTTGGATTTTTATCCATGGAATAATAACCTGTCCTTTTTCATGAATTAATTGCAAAGTGATTTGCCACTGTTTCATGGTCACTGTAGTGTAGTTGATCAGTGTAATGTATATCTTACACATATTTAAGCACTCTTTTATCCATGAATGTCTGATACTGTCAAATGCTTTTTTGTAGTCAATCCATTCCATACATAGATCCTTCCCTTTTTACAGTTCTCTGTTATGACTTTATTTAGTAACAGATGATCCTTTGTTCCATGCCCTTTTGTTCTATTGCCATGATTGAATTTTCTTCTAAATGACAATAAACTCTGTCGGCATCAATTCCGGTATATACTTTATACGTCGCCAGAAGGCAAGTTATTGGTCTATAATGTTTTAGATTAACTTGCAGGTTCTTTCTTAAGTAGGAGCATTGTTTTTCCTGTTGTTAACCAGGTTGGTGTCTGTTCGTGGTGCGCTTATAAATAGTTCTTACTCATGGATAAATCTTTGTGCAAAGGTGTTAATACTTTTAGTCAGAAGTTAGGTACTGCATCTGGGCCTGGGGTTTTCCAATTGGAGGATTTTCTTAACTTTATCTCAATGTCTCTGGCTGTTACTTGATCCCATTTCATATCCTGTACCTTTGAACTTCTTATTTTTTCTTTTACTTCTATCCATTTAGCTTCTTTGTTATGTTCCACAGGATCTTCATATATATTTCTCCAAAATGTATCGATTTCTTCTTTTTTGGTTGGTCTTTCAATTCTTTTTGCCTTGTTTCCCAATTCTATATAGAACTTTTTGGTGTCATCAGTAAGGTGCTTATTTTCTACTTTTCCCTTATATTAATCTGTGAGTCTTCTAAGTTTTCTGCGTGTTTTGAGAGAGTTAGTTTATTATTTGCAGTAGTGCAAGATAGATCCTGATCTGTTATAATACCGCACATTGCTTTTATCACGTCTAGCTTTCTGAGTATTTTTATTGATCTTTTCTGTCTCCTGTACTCTACTAACAGTGACACTTCTTGCCTTAATTGCTTTATAGTTTTCTCTATTTGATACTTTCATACTTTCATGATGGTATTCAGTTTCTTTCCTTCCTTTAACTTAGTACCCTGTGTTCTTTTGGTAGAATTTTATCTGTTATTAATTTAGCTGCGCAGTAATATATTCTGTTTACTTCTGTTATATCGCATGGATTTCTACGAACAGTCCTACTTACTCTGTTCATTTGTTTTATCAGACTTCTGACTTTTTGAGTTTTATTGACCTTCTATAATCTATCTTAATATGTCTATCTCTATTAAATCGAGCAGCTCTTCTCTTAGCTCATTTTCTTCTAAACTAAGGGCACATTCTTTGTTCTCCTCTTGTTTTGGAACCATTGGTATTGTAGACTCAGAGCCAGTCTCTTGTCCTGGAGCTGGTTTCTCTGACATTAAGATCACCAGTACTACAAAGGTCAAGATCTCCCTGCCCCCTCTTCTCGATCCTTCAGGAGTTTGTCAGAAGATGATGTGGATCATGTGGTACAGAGGCTTTTATGTACACTGGCAGTAGCCGTATTATTGTCAGAGCTGACCCAGAGGGTTTTGGAACTAAGTGGACCTACCCCATCACCATTGATTCCTCCTCTGACCCACCTTGGAGGCAGCATGCATGGAGCTGATCAGAACTACTATTTTAATCTACAGCAATCTCACCATAACACCACAAAAGTTCTGGTCTAGCTTAAATAGACTCCTACACCCAGGGCACTCCAGCACCCCACCCCCTCTAGGGACTGATAACAATACCTTCCTTCAAACTGCCAATGCCTTGAATACCTTCTTCACAGACACCATAAAATCTCTAGCATGTCAGCTTTCCACAAACAACTCTAATCTCCCAACCTCTTTACCTGATACTCTCTCGACATTCCAAATACAACCCATCGCTACCTCGTACATCCCAAAACTTATACATAAACTTAAGCCGTGTACCACCTCTGATGACCAGATACCATCTGAATACCTGCAAAAAGCAGCTAAAGCAGTTGCTTATCCTGTATCCATCCTTATAAACAGAACCATAAATGAAGGAGCAATCCCTGATATCTGGAAAATCTCCCACATTATTCCTCTACATAAAGGCGGAAACTCCAGTGAGTATTCCAGCTACAGGCCTATAGCTCTCTTATCAGCCTTAGCAAAAGTTATGGAAAAATGCATTCACCATCAACTAATTAACCACTTAACCCAACATAATATACTAGCTAACTGTCAGCATGGCTTCAGGCCATTTCATAGTACCACCACAGCCCTCCTATCTTTCACCGACTCCATCAATAAAAACCGTAATAACAATATCCTCTCATCAGCACTCTTTATTGATCTGTCAAAAGCGTTTGACGTGGTCAACCACCCCCTGCTCCTAAAAACTCTTGAATCCCTTGCTCTTGACACCAAGGCTGTTCTCTGGTTTAAGTCCTACCTTACCAATAGGCAACAAGCAGTCCTCTGGGAGAATAAACTGTCTTCCCACCTGCCAGTCTCCCTGGGAGTCCCTCAGGGCTCCATTCTAGGTCCACTTCTATTCTCATTATTTATCAATGACCTTCACTTAGAAATCCCTCAAGCTACCTGCATACAATATGCAAATGATTCCACGCTCATATGTTCTGCCAACTCCACATCTGAACTACAATCCCTAACCCAGACAGTATTTAACTCAGTCGAGGCATGGTTCTTAAAACGTTGCCTCATTTTGAATGCCAAAAAACTAAGCTCTTATTCTTCACACCTAACAGTAAGTCCCCCCCGATCAATTTCTCTATCAAATCAAAAAATGGCACCATTATAACCCCCGACTCTACCACCAAACTATTAGGAGTCTTAATTGACAATAACCTTCCGTTTGATGATCATATAAATAACACAATAAAAACTGTAAATCAAAAATTGGGCTCCCTATATAGACTAAAACCCTTCTTAACACCAACAGCCAGAACTTCAATTGCCCACTCCCATCTAATCTCTACTCTTCTTTATGCTTCCCCCATATATACTAACTTAAAGAAAAATAATCTCACTAAACTAGCCAACTCCTATAATAATATTGCCAGGGTTGCCATTGGGAACCCATTTAGAACTCACCACTGTCTGAACCTACAGCAGCTAGACTGCCTTGAACTAAAAAACATTTTGATACTTTCCCAACTTATCATTGTTCATAGGATATTCTACCAACCTAACAACACACCAATACTCTATAACCTTATTATTTCCTATACAAATCTCAATTCCTTACGCTCTTCCACTAAACTACTGGCTAGCATTAGCAAGTCTAATAACTTGGCAGGTGACTCCTTGTTTTCTAATACCGCTGGAAAATATTGGAACCTGTTGCCATCAGATCTAACTGTACTTCCCTCCTTCCCACTCTTTAAGCAAAGGCTGAAGCAACATCTTAAAACACACTGGTTATGCGCATGCTGTTATCCTGACTAATTGTCTGCTTTCTCTTTTGCCATTTTCTGTATACTGCTTCCCCTCACCTTTTAACACTACTTACCCCTGGGTAGTAGTAACTGTCTTAAATTATTTTTGCAAATAGGAGATGAATTAAACTGTGAACATATTGTAAACAACCACACATCTCTTAATGTAAGAGTGTCTTATTCCTTTTAGGTTTTGTGTTTCATAATTAGCATACGTCTCTTTAGCTAAGGCTCTCTAATTATTTTTAACTTAATTTTTCTTTATATTTGTGTAAGTAATTCTTTTTGAATATTGTTTTGCTTAAATAGTATGACTTTGTAACTACTGTTCTCTCATTATTTTTACCATAATATTTTTTTTTCTCTTATATTTGTACATTATAAACTTTTGAATGTTACTGTGGAGCTTTGCTCCCCGGGCCTCTGCTGAAAATGGAAATATATCCAGTTGGACCAGCCCCGGTTAACAAATGTAAAACAAATAAATAAATAAAATAGTGGAACCTTTGGAGCCAAGACCTGCTCCAGGATCTTCGGCTCCAACTACTGCTCCGACTTCCTCAGTGCCGTCTGAGCTCGAGGAGTCTAGGAGCCAACACTCTCCGGTCCGGTCCGGGCAGGACATTCAGATCCGACAGTTGTCGGATCTGAACATGCCTGTCGGGGCCTTGACACTGGTGAGCTTGGCTCCTACATCGGCTTGGAGCCAACCCCCTTGGTGCCGGGGAAGCCTTCTAGTTCTTTGGAACCGGGAGCTTCCTCGGATCATGAGTGGGAGACTTTCGAAGTAATAAGAGCACTGTCCCCATGGGTAGCTCCACTCTCAGATCCAGTCCCTCCCCCAAAGGCACCGTTGTCCATCTCAGCACAACCGATTCCACACACATGTGGAGACTCAAGGCCTCGGGATGCCCCAGTGGGTGAACCCTCTCTCTTCCGAAACCTTTCCAGAATGCCCTTCTGAAGAGGTCTCTCAAGAGAGTATGCAAGAGGAAGCATCTGGACTCCCCAGAGGAGTCGATCATATCTGACACAGACCTTGATGAGTCAGAAGGGTCCCCACAGTTACTTTCTGAAGATGTCTCCTTTGCAGGCATCCTAGAAATTCTTAAGCAGAGAGGCAGCTGGAAGCCCATCACCTATTCTGATGAGGAGTTTGTCTACCAGAAAGCTTTTGGATCTCACCCTTCCCCACTTGGGTGGCTCAGCCTTTCGATGAACTTATGGATTTAGTTTGTCAAAACGGGTGGGAGTCTCCAAATTCAGTGGAGTCTGTCCCCCAGAGGCCAAATGAATTCATCACATCCCCTGAGGATAAAACCTTCCTTGCAAAAGGTGTCCCAGTAGATGCTATGGTGGTGGCGGTGGCCACCAAGAGAGAGTTGTCAGAGCCATCCTCTTCTGTCCATCCCTCAAAAAAAGAGTCTGATACGATGGACAGATATGGAAAGCGCATGTTTTCTTCAGCGACCTTTACACTCAGGTCCCTGAATTATCTTACACCCTTTACCAGGTTGCAGAGAGATCTCCTGAAGGAGCTAGGAGATACTCTCCAGGGTTCAGTAGCTCTGGGGGTTATCAGATTAAGTGTCCTCCCAGCTCTCCACCTTGAATTCAGTAGTAAACTCATCCATGAGCCTCATTTCTTAGGCAGTTGATGGAGTGAGTAGGGTAGCAGGTTCAGAAATTTCCCTTAGGAGGCATTCCTGGATGCGCTTGTGTAACTTTGCTGAACCCTTTAAGTCTTCCTTTGTTAACGCCCCCTTTGATGGCTTGTCCTTGTTTTGGCCTAAGGTCAAAGACACACTAACCAGGTGTGAACAAGAAGGAAAAACTCTCTCTGCCATCGGAGTCTGCTTTTCCATAGCTTCTAGGCCTTATCCAAAAGGACAAAAGGGAGGAAAGATGTGGTTTTGAAAATCCCAGAGAGTTTTTCAAGACACATGTGGTGAGTCTTCTCCCAGGGGCAGAGGAGGAAGCCATAATAGAAGACGCCAGCCACGCAGCAGAGGGGGAAGCAATAATAGAAGATAACGGCCATGCGGCAGAGGGGGTCCACAGAACCAGGGCGACAGAGAATCCTTCGTTGGTAAGCCCTTTAAGTGCTCTTGAAAGAGGCCTATCTGTCCTTCTCTGAAGGCAGTCGGGGGTTGCTTATCCTTGTATCCAGACGCCTGGCTAAAAATAACAAAAGACAAATGGGTACAAAGCATCATATCCAGAGGTTACTCCATACCCTTTTCCTTTCCCACCCCATGCATAAAAAACATTCCGGATGTTCCACCCAGTCACAGGAAACAAGCAATCCTAGAAATACAGAAGTTGCTAGAGAAAAGAGTCATCCAACTGGTCTCCACAGACCAAATAGGATCCGGGACTTACTCAAGGTTGTTTTTAGTTCCAAAGAAAACAGGGGACTGGAGACCCATACTGGATCTCAGCAGATTGAACAATTCTGTAATGAAGACAAAGTTCCAGATGGTAACACTGCAATCAATGCTTCCTTTTCTGGGAAAAGACAATTGGATGTGCTCTATAGACGTCCAGGATGCTAAAAATGTAAAGGCCATCCAGGAGTCATCTGCACTTTCAGCTGGGAGCCAGTCATTACCAGTTTTGAGCATTGCCCTTTGGTCTCACTACAGCCCCCAGAGTGTTCACCAAATGTATGGCAGTAGTTACAGCTCACCTTAGACATCTAGGATTCTGAGTGTTTCCGTATCTAGACGACTGGCTCATAACTGCCACCACCAAGCATCTGCTAACAGAAGCAAGAGACACCATCTGAAACTATGTTCTCGTTTAGGGATCACAATGAACTATGAAAAATCTGCCTTTTTGCCATCTCACTGTATCATTTTTATAGGCGCAGCTCTAGATACTACAAAAATGATGGTAAAGCTTCCTCCAGAAAGATACAAGCCCTTCGGCGACAGGTTGTAGACCTTCTTTTCAAAAGGAAGATTCAAGCAAGGAGAGTTTTAAAAGTACTAGGCATCATAGCAACAGTGACAAACATAATTCTGTTTGCGCAGCTGCACATGAGAATTATACAGTGGCTGCTGTTTACTCAGTGGCCCATGCAGGAACTTCTGATGTCACACCAGATCATATTAAAAGAATTTTGCAGGAGAGACCTTTGTTGTGGCTGCACTTCAGTTAAGTGACTTTAGGTCAATCCTTTGTTCTTCCACAATCGCTAGCCACAGTGACCATGGATGCTTCCCAGATAGGGTGGGGAGCATTATCAGAGAAGGACAGTCCAAGGCACTTGGCAGGATCACGAGGCCCACTTGCACATCAATGTCCTAGAGATGAGAGCGGTGCTTCTTGAATTGCAGGCATTCCAAGACTCTTCCGCTAGGAACAGTTGCGATCCAAACAGACAATATGTCAGTTGTATGCTATATAAACAAACAAGAAGGAACCAGATCTTACCCCCTTTGTCGAGAGGCCCTGAGAGTATGGCAGTGGGCAGCCTCCTCCCAACACTTTCTGGTAGCAATGCACATCCTGGGGAAATACAGCATGATAGCAGACAAACTCAGCAGGGCAATAATGATGCCTCATGAGTGGTCCCTTAAACAAAACATAATTGAAATGATTTTCCGAAAATGAGGCCAGCCGTGCTGCGACCATTTTGCCACATCCATGAACGCGAAATGCAGTAGCTACTTGGCTCTAATTCCCCCTCTGGGGGAGTCCCCAAGGGATGCACTTGTACACGATTGGCCCTCAGGTCTCCCCTACATCATTCTGTCTTTCCCGTTGATACCCAAAGTTCTTCAGAAAGCCAGCGGAGTGGGAAGGACCTTAATACTTGTCGTCCCGTACTGGCCTCATCATATCTGGTTCCTCTTCTTGTGGCCTCATCTTCAGGAGGAGCCCTGGATTCTAGACCCAGTTTCGGATCTTCTGACTCACCCGTCGGAAAGGCTCCATCCAGCTCTTCAAACCCTCAAGTTGACGGCATGGCTATTCCAATTGCAAACATAGCCAGGCTACCTGACCTTTCACTTTCAGTGCAATATATCTTGATTTCTTCTCACAAAGCTTCTGCAAGAAGATTATATCTCAGCAAATGGAAAAGATTATCCATCTGGGCCCCGGAAAATCATATTGACCCTTTCTCTGCACCTATACCTTTTGTACAGGAATTTTTAGCAAAGCTATTTCAGGAGGGGCCAGCTGCAGCAACTATTCTTTTTAGCAAAGCTTTTTTCAGGAGGGACCAGCTGCAGCAACTATTTGAGTTCAACTAGCAGCAATCTCTAATTTCAATTTTGGAGAAGGGGGGGTCTGAATATTATGTTCCACAGACTTTGCAAAGCTTTCTTGCAAGTTACTAACCTGTTAAAACACCCACTAAACCATCTCTACCCACATAGAACCTAAATTTTGTATTAGCCCATATAATCCTTTCCCCCTTTGAGCCTGCATCATCCTGTGACCTAAATTTTTTAATCTGGAAGACTATTTTCTTAGTAGCAATCACTTCAGCTAGGCGAGTTTCGGAGCTACAAGCATTGTCCATCAAGCCTTCTTATATACTATTCCCTAAGGACAGAGTCTCACTTCGTACAAACCCGTCCTTTCTACCAAAAGTATGCTCGGAATCAAACTTAAACCAGTCCATAGACTTGCCCGTTTTTTTCCCCAAGTTTGGCAATAAGGCAGAATATATGTTACACAAATTAGATGTACACAGACAATTACATTTCTACTTACACAGAACAAAGACTGACCATTTGTTTGTATCCTTTTCAGACTGCAAGAAAGGTGTTCCAGTAGCTAAATCCACTCTATCCAGATGGTTGTCAGATTGCATTACATTCACCTACCAGTCCGTAAACAAGCAACTTCCAGGCAAAATAAGAGCTCATTCTACCAGGGCTATTTATACCTCTTCTGCTTTTCTTGCAAAACTTCCAATTGATACCATTTGCACTGCAGTAACATGATCAAGGCCTCATACCTTTATCACTCTTTACAATGGATTTGGCCTCCAGGGACAGGGATTGTTTTAGGTCCACTGCTCTGAAGAATCTTCTCCCGTGAGCCACCCAAGAAAGATGGTGCTAGGGACGTTGTCCCACCAGTACAGAATGAAGGCGAGACAGGACAACATCACATAAAGAAGTTATATACTCACCATAACATTCCATGTTAGTTGTCCATCTCACCTTCTTTCTTATGTCCCACCCTCCTACACCCAGCCTTTGGCTCCTGGAGGATCAAGAGATTACTATTTGGCATCTAATATTCTCTGACCCTCTTCTTAGCTTGTAAATAATAAAAATGTTTTAGATGCGCTTTTTAGTATACCAACAAACACAATCTGGGGAATTCCCTAGAGCATCATGGGATAGGGAGTAAGCCATGAGCTAGTTGGAGACCTCAAGCTTTTGTAAACGGCTGAGTCGGAACCGAGGATCAGTTCCGAACCCACCAGTACAGAATGAAGGCGAGATGGACAACTCACATGGAATGTTATGGTGAGTACATAACTTCTTTTTAGTTCAATATGCTTAGGGTTGCCACCTTTTCAAATGGCCAAAGTGGGACATTTTCGGTACAAACATCAGATTTTACAGGCCGACACATACCCACGGTCAGTACAAAGGATATAACTTAACTTTTTTGCCTAAATAAAAGCTTATTCTTGTAGCATTTTAGTTGCTTATTCTGTTTCTTATAACATATAGGTATTTTAGATACAGAATAACTGTTTTATGCAACTATTACATAAAATATAGGAAATAATTTTGTCCTAAAATCTCAGGACATTTGCCATTTTTTAAATTTTTTGTCAGGACACAACTGCCCAAAGAGGGACTGTGCCTTGCAAAGTGGGACAGGTGGTAACCCTAAATATGCTAGTGGTTAGTAGATGAAATCTTGTTTTAGGGATAGAAAGGAAAGCCCCTAGAAAGTGAATGGAGTTCACTTGTTAGGGAAAGAGCAGGAGCAGGTCTGATGACATAGAAAATGTTTTTTTTAGGGTGTGTTTGAAGTTGTTAAAGTTCCCAGTGGTAGTAATGTCTGTTGGCAGAGAATTCCAGAGCTTGGCGGTGTCATGAGGGTATAGGCACTGTCCAGCTCTTTTGTTTGGAATGTAGATTGTTAGGAGTTGTTTGTTTTCAGAGCGGAGGGCTCTTGTCAGTATGTAGGATTTTAGGACAGATTTGAGGGTAGGCAGCTATCAGTTGTATGGGGGTCTACTTTATGTCCTCGAAAAGCAAGTTGGCCGAACACATAGCGCCTGAACGCTGACTAACCCGAAACGCGTATGTCCCGAAACTGGAAAGAGCGACTCACCTACTTTGTCCACGATCCCTTACACCACTGCACTGAATCAAGCAGAGGACTCTCTCCCTTCACTGGAAAACGTAAACGTAGTTCCATTTTCTCACTATACAAACATTTTTATAAGGTTAGGTAAAGTTTATGTATAACATACAAAATTTACCTAACCTTACAAAAATGTTCATACTGTGAGATATTAGAAGTACGATTACGTTTTCCGGTAAAGGGAAAGGGCACTGGAAAACATAAATATACTTCTAATTTCTCACAGTATGAACATTTTTATAAGGTTAGGTAAAGTTTGTATATAATTTACAAACTTTACTTAACCTTACAAAAATGTTCATACTGTGAGAAATTAGAACAGTGGTGTTAGGGATCGTGAACAAGTTACCTGAATCGATATTTCGGGATGTTAAGTTGTCTATCTCGCCTTCATTCTTGCTAGTTATCGGCTCTGACTTGGCCATCTTCTGTAGCTCGAGAGCTGTTTACTGGCTCGAGGCTACCCCTTATCCCATGATGCCTAGCAATAGCTACCCAGATCTCATTTGCCACTTCAGCTGCAAGGTGTTGTTTCTCTGGCTCAGGCTCGTATAAGTTTTTTTATACACTTTCTTACCTTAGAAATAGTCCTCTTTCTGGTTTATTGTTAACTTTTAGTCTTGTTTTTTCTCTGTTAGCTAGTGTTTTATTGTAACCTTCTTACCCCTTCCTTGCAGAACTCGTTTAACTTAGAGAGTTCTCCCCCTCCCCCCTTATCCTCTTCTTGTCAGGTTAGCCGTTTAGGTTAGAGGCTGTCCTTCTACCTTTCTTTCTTAGGCTAGCCGTTTAAGTTAGAGGCTTTCCTATTTAAAAAAAAAAAAAAAAACCTTTAGTGTTAGTCTGCTAGTATAGTGTGTTTTTGTGTAGACTGTATTTGCTTGATAGATTTTGTTGTTGTATTTCTAGTGTTCCTTTTTCAAGATGTCAAAAGAATCCAAAGTCTCTGGATTCAAGAAGTGTGACTCATGCTGTCAGAAAATGTCTCTGACAGATGGACACACTTCATTGCATCTATTGTTTAGGCGCCGTGCACCTGCAGGACTCTTGCTCTATCTGCCATGCATTTAGCCCAAGAGTTCTGCAGGAGCGTAAGAATAAGCTTATTCTTAGGGGTCTTTTAAAGCCCCAGGATTCACCGGCCAAGACTCAGCCTGTGAAATCCCGTAAATCTTCCAAGTCGTTGGCTCCAAGTTCGGAGCCGTCCTCGGTTCAGATTCCACCTTCCACTTCGGTTCCGGCTGGTACCGATAAGACTGTCTCCCCGTCGGCTCCATCAGGATCTTCGGAGCCACAAGAAGCAAAGGTCCCCTTCCTTGGAATGGATTCATTCGGCTCCTCGGTCTCTCCTGCTTCAGAGCGAGTGCAGTCACAGATCTTCTCACTCCTCTCGGTCCTCCAGGTTGTTGGATCACGATGTGGAGAGAGTGGTCAGTAGGTTGCTAAAATCGCAGGCACTTGCCAAGATGTTGTCCAGGCCTCCTCGACTGGTGTCGGCTCCGTCCACTTCTATCGATGTTCCTCTGACTCCATTGAGTTCAGAGCTGGAGTTCGTTGGGGTCCGAGTAGTGGAACCGTCTGCTCCGATAACGCTATCTCCTTTGGTTCCTTCATCAGCTCCGATACCCTCGATGGTGCCATCCGTCGAGGGATCTGGGCGCCGGGGCTCCCTCATTGGCTCCGAGGGGGTGAGTGGCATCGGACCCTTGTCCGACCCCGTTCTCCCTCTCGGAGCTTCGGCGCATGTGAGCTCGGCTCCTACATCGGCCTCGGAGCCGTCTCCCTCGGTGCGGAGAAAGATTCCGATTTCCTCAGAACCGGAGCTTTCTCTGCATCGTGGCAGGGATGCCTTCGATGTCATGAGGAGTGTGCTGGCCACTGAGTCAGCTCCACTATCTGCCCCACCGGCTCCTTCCCTGGTAGTGCCTGTGCCAACCTCTGCTCCTCCTCCAGACCCCAAGCATAGGGAACCGGTGCTCAAGGACACCCCATTGGGTGTTTCCTCTTCTTCCGAGGCTTCCCCTGATCATTCAGAGGAGCCCCCTCATAAGAAGAAGTGCAAGAGGAAGCACATTGACTCCCCTGAGTCTGTCACTTCTGATACAGACTTAGATGATTCGGAAGGGTCCCCGAGATCCCCCTCTGAAGATGTTTCCTTCTCGGACATCCTAGAAATGCTTAAACAGAGGGGGAACTGGAATCCCCTAGCCCCAACGAGGATGAGTCTGTATTTCTGGATGCGTTCGATTCCCGATCTTCCACCTCCTGGGTTTCTCTGCCTTTCGATCCTCTTATGGCATTGGTGGCTCGAAAGGCTTGGTCAGCTAAGGATACAGTGGAACCAACTCCGAGGAGACCTGGCAAGTTCATCACAGCACACCATGATAAGCAGTTCCTTAGCAAAGGTGTCCCTGTTGATGCCATGGTAGTAGCAGCAGCCATCAAAAAAGAGTTAGCGGAGACCTCTTCGTCTGTCCATCCTCCTAACAAGGAGTCTAGGACGATGGACAGATACGGGAGGGAAGCGAATGTTTGCTTCAGAGACCTTATGCCATTTTACCTGGCTTCAGAAGGATCTCCTTAAAGAGCCCTGAGATACCCTTCAAGATCCATCAGCTGAGGGGGCTCAAGCTAAAGTAGCTTCCCAGCTGGCGACTCTTAATTCTATAGTCAACTCCTCCATGAGGCTAATTTCCTAGGTTTCCCCTGATTCCAAAACTCATACAGAAAGCAATAAGCGTCGGGTTGCAAAATGATCCTCATTGCCCCCTACTGGCCTCGACAGATATGGATGTTCATCGTGTTTCACTGTTGCAGTCATCACTGTCGGGTTCTTCCTGCCGGGAGGCAGCCCTCGGTTGGCCAGAATCCCAAAGTCTGGGTCCGGCGTCGGCTGTTCAGTCATCCTCCCTGACGTCAGAGTGACAGGGGTACAAAGCTCCCAGCCGACGCCATGTTCTCCAGTCTTTCTTGCCATGCGGTGGAAGCAGTTCGCAAGTGCCGGTCGGCTGACTCCTAATATTTTTGGTGCTTCATTCCGAAGACTTTCTTCTTCTTCTCAAAGCCAAGTACCCCGTTGGGGAAACTTTTTTCTTGCTCCAGTCCGATGTCAGAAAAAGTTAATAATTGTATTTCATGTGGGAAGCAAATACCTCATAAGGATTTCCACTCTTACTGTATTCCTTGTCTAGGCCCTGACCACGACGTAGCTAGTTGTCGGTTTTGTGCTAGATTTAATCAACGTACTATTAAGCGGAGATACGATTTTGCTTTTCACTACTTTGGCAGGTGATTTAATTACAATATGTCGTCGGACACGCTTCCGACTACCGGAGTTCACAAAAGGCGCAAGGATAAGGACAGGCCTCCGAGGTCCAAATCAGATGACGGTTTACAAGCAGAGCCAGCTGCAGATTCAGCCGTCGTCAGTGAGGTGCTTTCCCAGCCCCTGTCATTGGCCACTACAGAACCGCTTGCCGAAATGGACTCCCACGAGGAGCCAACTAGGCCTTTGAGTACTCCAGGTGCAGGACCTTCGGACAGTGCTCCCTCAGATGGGTCCGGAGCCACTGTGCAGGTACCGGCTTCAAAGGGGGTTTTCAGGCCTACGCAGTTTCAGATAAAGGCAAAGACAAAGGCAAAGACTCCTTCAAAAACAAAGACTCAAGCCCAGGCCTCCTCTGATCCGGGACCTAAATCACAAAAACAAATGCTTAAAATGGTGGAGGACTTACTAACTATGATTAGGGGTTCACATCCCCCTCAAGACAAAAGGCCAAGACAAGAATTGGACTAGGAATCCTCTGATCAGGCATCTATTTCTTCAGTGTCTTCCTCTGAACAGGATTATACTTTACCTCCTTATGAGGATTCTGATGCTGAGGAATCCATTCCTTCAGCTTCTCCCCCTGAGGATTTTTCTTTTGGGGAAACTTTACATGACATGAGGGAACATTTTCACTAGGAAGGACAGGAGTACTCTTATACTAAGAGAAGGCTTAGGGATTTCCTTCTTCTTCCCCAACACAGACCCCTGGCTATTCCTCCTATTTTGGATATTGTGGATGATGTCTTTTCTGAGGCTAATTTAACTCCTGACTCCTTTCCTCCAGCCCCTGCAAAGCCTGATAGATATTACAGAGTCCCTGACTCCCACCATTTTCTTTATAAAAATCCTGCTGCTGATCCAGAAACCATTTCTCAGGGTCCTAAGGATGTTAAGGTCGCCACTGCTAAGAACCCTATTCCATCAGATAAGGATTCTAGAGCTTTGGAGAGATGGGGCAAAAAAGTGTACACTTCTGCTACTTTATCCATTAGGGTTTTAAATTATCAATTTCATATGCTAAAATATCAGCAATTTCTTTTGTCTGTTATGAAACAAAAGCTAGGTACCATTTCTGCATGTGCAGATAAGGAATTACACGATTTGATGCATGCTACTGAGCAGGTGGGGAAACATACCTTACACTGTAGTTTTGATGCATGCTACTGAGCAGGTGGGGAAACATACCTTACACTGTAGTTTTGATGCTTTGGAGGCCTCATGCAGGGCGGCTGCCACTGGCACGGTCATTAGAAGGCATGCTTGGTTAAAGGAACAAAATATGCCTGATCAAGTGAAAGCAAAGTTACTGGATGCTTTGGGTCTAAGGCTGAAGAGGTGATAAAGAAAATGGAGGATAAGGCAAAATCCATGCAAACTGTTAAGGATTTCTTACAAGTTCAGCCCCCAAGATTTAGCAGAAATTGGCCAACTAAAAATTGGTCCTTTCCCAGCTTGGATAGGCCTCAGAGGGGTAGATATAGGTGCCCCAGAGGGAGGGCCCAAGTACAGACCTCTTATAGACCTAGACAGTGGAGTGCTTCCACCCCCAGGGGTGCAGAGGACAGACCTCAATCTTATAGGAAACAGGCTCAATGACTCCCCCTGCATGGCTCCAGGAACCTCTCTCCTGGAAGCCCCTCTAGGAGGAAAACTCTCCCTTTTTCACCAAAATTGGACTTACATAACCCAAGACAAGTGGGTACTGGATGTAGTTTCAAGAGGTTACAAATTCCACTTTCATTCCTTGCCAAGACCAAATGGATGGCCAGACCTACCAAAACACCAATGGGCAGAGGCTTTAAACCAGGTGGGATCCCTCATGGCTATGAGGGCCATAGAACTGGTTCCACAATCAGAGACGGGGCAAGGCTTTTACTCAAGACTCTTTCTAGTTCCCAGAAAACAAAATTCTTGGAGACCCATCCTGGATCTGTCAATCTTAAATACTTTCCTGGAGATACCAAAGTTCAAGATGCTTACTCTGCAGCAGCTCCTGCCAATGTTGAGCAAAAATGCATGGATGGTGACATTGGATTTAAAGGAGGCTTACCTACACATTCCTATCAGACAGGAGTGCAGAAGATACCTCAGGTTCAAGGCAGGTTCGAAGCATTACCAATTCTCTGCTCTGTCCTTTGGCTTGTCTACTGCGCCCAGGGTCTTTACCAAGTGCCTGGCACCAGTAGTAGCTTACTGCAGACTCAAGGGAATTCAAATTTACCCTTATCTGGACGACTGCCTTATTCAAGCAGACAGCAAGGATGTCTTAGTCCAGCACCTGGAATTTGTTCAAAATCTACTCAAGTACCTGGGATTCACTGTGAACATAAAAAAGTCAAATATGACACCCACACAACAGATAACTTTTCTGCTTGCTCTTTTAAACACAACAACCCAGATGGCATTCCTGACATTCGAAAAACAATTTCAGCTGGCTTCAACTTTCAAAACCCTGGCGTTAATGTCTCAGCTAACTGCAAGGAAATTCCTGCAGGCTTTGGGCTACATGGCCTCCTGCATCCTTCTCATACCATATGCAAGACTGCATATGAAAAAGATACAATGGTACCTAAAAAGCGTATGGTCCCAGCATTGTCACAGTCTAGACACACATATTGCTGTCTTGCCTTGCCTGCAAAAGGAATTCCATTGGTGGGCCATGGCATGTCTTCAAAACAAAGGGAAAGCCTTCAGTCTGCCTCCAGCCTACCAAGTGTTAACCACGAACGCCTCGGATTACGCATAGGGAGCCCACTTGCAGGGGAAAGGCCTGCAAGGTTTTTGGACAGAGGATCAGAAGCACCTACATATCAATTTAAAAGAGATGTTAGCTGTGCAGAATGCCCTCTTGGCTTTCAGGGATCATCTACAGCAAGGGCAACTACTGATATGGACAGACAACACCACAGTTATGTGGTACATAAACAAGCAAGGGGGGTTCACATTCCTACCCCCTTTGCAGACTAGCCATGACTCTATGGAACACAGCACTAGCTTGCAAAGTGGACCTACAAGCTCAGTTCCTGCCAGGGAAACAAAATATTCTGGCAGACAGCCTGAGCAGGAAGCTGTCAGACCCAAACGAGTGGATGCTAGACACCCAAATATTCTGGATGATTACAGAAGCCTGGGGCTGCCTGGACATAGATCTGTTTGCATCTCCCCTCAACTACCAGTTACAGACTTTTTGCACAAGGACATATCACAAACTAGCATGGAAAGTGGATGCTTTCTCATTCAGTTGGAGGAACTTCTCGGTGTATGCCTTTCCTCCTCTACCTCTTCTTCCACGGGTGTTATTAAAGATAAAACAGGACAAACCCAAGATGATTTTACTGGCCCCAAATTGGCCTCAACAATTTTGGTACTCAACACTGATGAATCTATCCCAGGAGCCTCCTTGGATTCTACCTCAGATTCCAGATCTTTTGTCCCAACACCAGGGCCAGGTTCTGCACTCTCATATCAAAACTCTCAGCCTGGCAGCCTGGCGTATTCAGGGTCTATGATTAATCCTACCCTTTCCAAACAGGTCATGGATGTCATCTTAGAAGCCAGACGGCCTAGCACTAGAAAATCTTATGAAGGTAAATGGAAGAGATTTTGCACCTGGATGCATGCTCAGGATTCACATCCTCTCATTCCTAATATTCCATTGATTTTACATTACCTGACAGACATGTTACATAAGGGTTTATCCTTTTCCTCCATAAAAATACATGCCTCAGCTATCTCTGCACATTACAATACAGATCCTCCAATTTTTTCACATCCACTTCTGAAACAATATCTCAGAGGAGCAAAGAATTTAAGGCCCCGTAGGACACCACCCATACCTGCCTGGGACCTCAGCTATGTTCTGGAAAAACTTACTCTGCCTCCTTTTGAGCCTGCTGCCACATCTGATATAAAGTATTTATCATGGAAGACCGCTATCCTACTGGCTTTAACTTCAGCCAGGAGAGTCTCGGAGTTACAAGCACTCATGGCTGTGGAACCTTACATTATTTTTCATCAAGACAGGGTTTCTTTAAGGACTAACCCTACTTTCATGCCTAAAGTGGTTTCTAAAGTGGCTTTAAACCAAACTATTCACCTGCCAACTTTTTTCCCCAATCCACAAAATAAGGGGGAAGAGGATCTTGCATTCTTTGGACGTGCAGAGGCAGCTTCGTTTTTACCTGGACAGAACCAAGGATATCAGAAAAACAGAACAACTGTTTGTTTCTTATGCAGCAAATTCCCAAGGCAAGGCTATTTCAAAACAGACCATTTCTAAATGGATTGCTCATGGAATCAGATTTTGTTACTCTCATCATGGAAAGCAAATCCCAGGAAAAATCAGGACTCACTCCACCAGAGCTGCTGCTACTTCTGCTGCTTTTCTCAGGGGAGTACCTACCAAAGATATTTTGGAAGCTGCAACTTGGAGTTCAGTGCATACTTTCTCTAAGCACTATAATCTACCTCTTTATTCTAAGTCCAGGGCAGGCTTTGCTTCTGCAGTCTTGCAAGGTCTACTAGCCGCCCCTTCTACTCAATAACCTCCACCCTTTATCTCAGCTTTGGGATTCAACCCTACAGTGATGACTGCAACAGTGAAACACGATGAACATAGTACAGATGTGTACACTTACCATAAATGTAGATGTTCGAGTGTCTTCACTGTTGCAGTCTGGGTTACCCACCCCACCCCCCGTCCCCTCTTATTCTCTCATTAGTGTGGTTCCCTGCTTCACCCTTCTTCTGAGGTGTATTTGCTACAGGGTATGGGGTTTTGTTGTACCATATTTTTAGCCTTTACTTTTGGGCACCTGACATCTGGGGCAAGAAAAACTGGAGAACATGGCGTCGGCTGGGAGCTTTGTACCCCTGGCTCTCTGACGTCAGGGAGGATGACTGAACAGCCGACGCCAGACCCAGACTTTGGGATTCTGGCCGACCGAGGGCTGCCTGCCGGCAGGAAGAACCCTACAGTGATGACTGCAACAGTGAACACTCGAACATCTACATTTATGGTAAGTGTACACAACTGTACTTTCCCATTCCTGCACCATTACCTTCTTGATCAACCTTGGAATCTGGATCCGATTCCAGGCCTACTGATTCATCAATCAGGCGGGTTGCATCAATCCCTCCAAACTCTCCAGCTCACAGTTTGGTTGCTCCACTTCCTACCTTAGCCAGGCTTCCCACCATTTCCCCGGCGGTGCGTGAGATTATTGTCTCCTCTCACAAGTCCACAACCAGAAAAACTTATGCTATAAATGGAAATGTTTTTCTTGTTGGGCAGAGGCTAGGAACGTAGATCCCTTTTCAGGCCCAGTCCATGAAATTCTGGAATTCCTAGCACAGCTTTTTCATTCTGGGTCCGCTTTTGCTACAATTAGGGTTCAATTAGCGGCCATTTCTAACTTTCATGTTAGTTTATCAAATTCAAATATTATGTCTCACAAGCTCTGTAAAGCCTTTTTGAGAGGGACCACTCTCCTTAGGCCTCCAGTGAGAGATCCCCCTTCTCCTTGGGACCTTAATTTGGTACTAGCTTCCTTAACTTTGCCCCCTTTTGAACCAGCAGCGTCCTGCTCCATTAAGTTTCTATCTTGGAAGACACTTTTTCTGGTAGCCATTACTTCAGCCAGACGTGTCTCTGAACTTCAGGCACTATGTGTTCGTCCTCCATATTTGGTTTTTCATAAGGACAGGGTTGCTCTGAGGACTAATCCTTCGTTTCTTCTGAAAGTCTGCTCAGAAAATAATTTGAACCAATCTATAGACCTTCCTGTGTTTTTCCCTAACCACACCATCAAGGCAGAATACAAATTACACCAATTGGATGTTCATAGACGTGTGCTTTTACCTGCACAGGACTAAGGAGATAAGGACGTCAGATCAACTATTCCTTTCTTATGCTGTAGGTAAACAAGGTCTCCCAGTCTCCAAGGTAACCTTATCCAGGTGGTTGTCTCACATTATTACTTTCATTTATCAATTAAGACACAAAGAGTTACCTATTAAACCGAAAGGTCATTCTACTAGGTCCTTGGCCACTTCTGTAGCCTTCCAATCTAGGTTGCCCTTAGATTCTATCTGTGCAGTTGCTACATGGGCAAATCCTCATACATTTATTTCTCATTACAAGGTAGATATGGTCTCCAGGAGCAGAGCTGCCTTTGGTTCCACTGTTCTGAAGAGTCTGTTCCAATGAGCCACCCAGGACTATAGGTGCTAGGGATGCTGTCCAAACCAGCAAGAACGAAGGCGAGATAGACAACTTATAAAGAAGTTATGTACCTACCATAACGTTCCATGTTAGTTGTCTTCATCTCGCCTTCTTTCTTGCGTCCCACCCTCCGTCCCCCTATCCTATTGGACTGAGAGGAATTCTGATTTCACTGGCTGAGTGTTCTCTGGATTGTTTCCTTTACTGACGTAGAGAATATGATGGGTATGCTCAACCTTTTTATTTGGACAGGTTTATTCTCTGGCTATGTCTGGAGTTAGCTATTTCAAACAAGATCTGGCTATCACTAGGCATCATGGGATAAGGGGTAGCCTCGAGCCAGTAAACAGCTCTCAAGCTATAGAAGATGACTGAGTCAGAGCCGAGGATCGGCTCTGATCCCAGCCAGCAAGAAAGAAGGCGAGATGAAGACAACTAACATGGAACGCTATGGTAGGTACATAACTTCTTTTTTCAGGACGTACGTGTTTCAGGTTAGTCAGCGTTCGGGCATTATGTGTCGGGCATTTCGTATTCGGCCAACTTGCTTTTTGAGGACATAAAGTAGACCCATTGTATGTATCATTTTATGTGCAGAAGACAACGTACTAGGCTTAGGTGTTGTTTAGTTTGAGCCAGTTTAGTTCTTTCAGAGCTAGGCAGTGGTGGGAATGGTAGGGGTAACCTGTGACAAATTTGGCAAGTTTGTGGTAGCAGGATTGGAGCTTATTTTTAGGAGAAGATTGCAAATTGTTGCATAAGGGGGCTGCATATAAGAGTGATTGAAGCAAATAGGTGTTGGCGAGGGTTTTTCTGGTGGAGCTATCCAAGAAAGTTTTTTGTCGGTAACCATGTTTGTATTAAGTGGGTAAATGGAGAATGAAGGAAGGAATGACTTCTGTCTCACTTTTCAAGCCATGAAACACCCATCCCAGTTTTTTTTTTATTTTATTTTATCATTTGTTTACTGAGAAAGTATGACTTGGAACGAGCCAATTTTCAACAGAGGCCTAGGGAGGAATGCTTCGGATGCATGTCTTTGTAACATGGGAGGAAACTGGAGTGCCTGGAGGAAAGCCACACAAACACAGGGAGGGCGTGCAGACTCCAAACAGAAGGCACCCCAGCCGTGAATCACATGGGGGATCCGCTTGCTGCAAGGCAACAATACTAACCACTGCACCATCCAGTGAAAGAAATAGGAGGCAAAGCACCAGGAAGTGTTTGCCTCCAATTTCTTCATAAAAACAGTGGCTGTATAAAGACCCAAACTAGGGGCCTAAATATACACTAACAAATGGAAAAGAATTTCTAGAAGGATACAGTGCTAACTCTATGTATTCCCAACCTATGGAATAAGTTACCCCTACTGGTAAAACAAAGTACTTCTTTGGCTACCTTTAAGGGTAATGTTGATTTCTGGATAGGCTGAGTCAGGCTTCAGGACCCTGCAACCATGTGTTGGATTAAGTGGGTTAATGGAGAAGGAAATAAGAAAGGAATGAAGTCTTCCAAGGCTTCAGAAGCCTGTCCCAGCAGTCACTAGACATATGACAGACAAACTCATTGTGTATTGCAGGGCACACATGCACATGACATGAAAGACTTGCAAACCTATGGGCAATTTGAAGCAATGCCATTCCTCCAACAGCATATCTTTGGGATATAGGTTGGAAATGGAACACCCAGCAAAAAAACTCATTTGAATATATGGAAGACATGCAGACCATGCAAAGAAGGTGTGTCTGTCAGTTGTACAAAATTAGTAATTATGTATAATGTTCATTCCTTAGTTAATTCAGAGGCAGTAGTCAAGTTTCAACAATGATGTCATTGTCACCTCCCCTTACTAAATCAAGAGGTGATGTGAAATAAATCCACATATTATATCAGTCAGTTATCCACAGCTCCTGTGGGCACATTGTGTATCTTTAGGCATCCTGACAGTGTACTTACAATATTCACTTGCAAGTCCAGATGGTTGTCTTGAGATGGGTGTTTTGCTCATATTTTGATGGGCATGCTAATTCACAAAGTTACAGCTATGGCAGTCATGGTGAGGTGTAAAACATCATATATTTGCTTAAAGAAAATAAGGAAGTGTTTTAAAGTCATAAAAGTATTCATGTAGAATCCCATACATGATACAAACTTGCATGTGCTCATAAACAGAAATTTACCTTATGAATGACAGTGCATCTGAATTAACGAATGAATGATAATTTCTCAGTTTAAATATCAGTGGCTCAGTATGAAATACTCATGAGTCATATATAGTGAGGATGATGTCTTCTTGTTCATGTCAACTGGAATATAATTAATGGTTCATCTTATCAGTACAATGCCATCTCTACCTTCCCATCGGGGATAATACCATGCAGACGTTAAAAAACTGAATGCAGTTTATATCGGTATAATTTGACTCTCCATTTCTGGCTTCTAGACCAACTATACTGTAGCCATTTCATATGGTTTCTTTCTGATATTTATAAAAACATGACTTGGTACTTTCATCACAACTCCATCTGGCAAATGCTAATACCTTCCCTTCATTTTGAAATCTCTCCAAAACTGTTGAAATCGGACATAGTCATTTTTTTGCCCAAGAGCGGATCCTCCCAAATGATGAAACCTTCTAGACCCATCTCACTTTTCTCCTCTCAGTCCAAAACCCTGAAAAATGGGCATTTGCCAAACAGCTGTCTTCATTCCTCAGTAATTACGGTCTTACTTGTTAGTAGTAACAGTTCTAGAAAGACCAGAGCACTTTGTTTGCCGCCTAATTTTGACAAACAGCATTCTACACTATATGGAAGAGAAATTGTCAAAGGTTATTTGATAGCTATAACAAAAGTCTTTCACGTAACTGCTCCATGAACCCTGTTCAAGTAGGGTAATTGTTTTAAGAGCTTTATACCACGGTACTTGGGCTTAGGTTGTAGCATGGCCCAGACTCCATACTTAGCTGAAGGAGTGCAAAAATGTATAAAAAATATCATCTGCATTAACACATATATTTTCATTGATTGAGGGCATAGGGGCTCCACACCATTTATGCAGGTGGACCTGTACTATTATAGACACTGCCCTATAAAACTGTTCCATATACTCAATTACATATTGTAAACTTATTTGTTTGAGAACAGTTTCCATACTTTGACAGAAAAATCAAGTGAAGTAGTTCTGGTATTAAAACAAAAAAAAAAAAAAAAGAAAAGAAAAAGATTATAAACAGGAAGCTTTATGCAGCAGTGTTAGAATGGTTTAAAAAATACTACAGACCATATCTGCCTTTTTTTTTGTCAAAAATATTTTTATTGAGATTTTTCAATACAAAAACAGGATTGACATTACATTAAGCATTGAAATGAATAAAATAACAATATAAAGCTTGCATTTATAATACTTGAAACTTATAACTGTACATTTACAAGAGAAGTCACTACAGAGAGCTTTAATAATGTTAAACTTTTTCACAAAGAACTGAAAAGAGAAAAACCGTATGCAACTAAGGGAGAGGGAAGTAATAGGATGAGCATAATGGAGAAAAGTATGTGGATTAAAATTGTGAGATACAAGTTAAAAACCTGGTATAATATATAAATATTTATAATTATAGTTTTAATTTTAATTTGGGACAGTGAGCGAAATGGTTTGGTTTGTTTGCATCAAGTTAAGAGCAAAAGTTAGTGGGGATGGTTGAGGTAGTATCATGCATTACTTCTTGAGGATTAAGTCTAGCAAGAGCCCCCAGTATTTATGATCGTATTGTTTTTGTTTTGTTTTAGCATAAGCTAATTTGTGGGAAGATATGTTCTTTGTAGCTAGGGTGCAAAAATCTTCTTATGAGATTGAGGATTGATCAAACCATGTTGTGGTGATGTAAAATTTAATAAGGGCACAGGTAGAAATAAGAATATATTTTAAGATTTTGGAGTATTTGGCTGTGACAATACGTAATATAGCTGTTTCCCATGAAAAGGTGGATTTTTCATAACCAATCTTCTCTAATCTTACTCTTAGTGAGCACCATAAAGTATGACCTTTTTTACATCCCCAAAAATCGTGTAGGGTATCTGCTATTTGGTTTGGGGAATATGGACCTTCTGCTGAGTATTTAGGATTAAATTTATGAAGAATTGATGGCGTGTAGTAAGAATTGTTGCTAACCATGATTTGAGTGTATAGCAGACACTTGAAGGGAATAAGCTTAATGGTAGTTTCTATGGCCAATTTTTTATTTTCATCTGAAATTAGCTGGCTTTTACTTTACCAGTAAGTTGAGAATAAAAATGAGCTTTGAGATTTTATGCTTGTTATTAGTGTATAAGTCTTAGAGATCGTTCTATCTCTGTATGCAAGGTTTTTTAATATTAGAGTAGCTTGGTTGATTTCCTGATGGTCCATTTTGGCAAAGGGTACCTTGATTTTAATTAAATAAAGTATTTGCCTGAGGATAGTGGCATAATTCTTAGGGAGTCCAAGTTTCTCCCTTAGTTGTGTTGTATTGCTTCCCTGCCATTTGTATAAATCCCACACTGTGAAGTCCTTTATAAGGGGGAATTTAGTTAGGTTTATTGGTTGATTGTTAATTGATAAGTTAGGATTTAAGTGGATCGGTTGTATGAGGGCAAGAGCATTGAGTAAATGTATAGATTTGAATACATTATGGATAGTTGAAATCATACGCTTAAGCAATGGGTGAAGTTTCCTAATATAAGAATCTTTTTGATTTAGGTTCAAAAAGGGGAGGGATTTGGGGTTAATGTCTAGGGATTTAAATTGATTATACCATAATTTAATCCATGGGGTGTCCAGCAGTTTGACTTAGGATCATAGTTTATTATTTGGATCAGCCTAGAGGAGATGGATACACTATAGTAGAGCTTAAAGTATGGTAGTCCCAAGCCTCCTTTGCCAGGGAAAGTTTATCGTATTTAATTCTAACCAATTTAGGGTGCCACAAAAATTTAGATATGATTTTCTCTACGTTCTTAAAGAATTTTTGTGGAATGATAGAGAAGGTGGTATATAGGTGAAAAATAATTCTCGGTAAAATATTCATTTTAACCACACTAGCTCTTGATATTAGGGACATATTGATATTTCTACATCTACTAATATCATTTTCAATTTTTGACCATGTATTTAATAGGTTATTCTTAACAATTTAATTGATGTTAGGGGTGAAAGTTATTCCTAAGTATTTTATTTGGTATTTGGATTTGATCTCATTATTAGGAAAGTATAGTTCTTTATGTCCTAAGGGATTTATGGGGAAAATATAAGATTAATTCTGATTTAGTTTGTAATTGGATATAGCAGAGTATAGGTCTAAGGCATTAAGTAGTTTTGGTAAGTCAGTATTAGGGAGTTCAAGATATAAATTTAAATCATATGTGAAGCAGAATATAGAAACTTTATATTTGATACTTTAGGAATATGATGGAAGGTTTTTTGGGATATGTATAGGAGCAAAGGTTCTAAATATAAATTAAAAAGGTAGGGTGATAGAGGGCAACCTTGCCTTGTACCATTGGAGATAGGAATAGGATTAGAAAGGCATTTGTTGATTTGAATAGTAGTAGAGGCTTTCAGGTAGAGTACTTTAATTATTTGTATGAATTCTTGTGGGAAACCAAAAGAGTGTAGGACATTAAACAGGCAAGCTAGGTTTACTCTGTCGAATGCTTTGCTTGCATCAGCAGTAAGGATGTACCTCTGATGTCTATCCTTATCTAGGAGTCTAATGATGGTATCTAATAGAAGGGTGTTATCACAGGTTTGTCTATTCTGCATAAATCCCATCTGTTTATGTGAAATTATAGAAGGAAGTATGCTTTTCAGCTTATTAGCTATAACATGGGCTAAAATCTTAAGATCAATATTAATAAGGGCAGTAGGTCTATAATTAGCTGGGTCTAATGAGTCAGAGTTTGGTTTAAGGATTAGAATGTTTTTTGAGTTGATATCTAGCCATTATGCCATATTGAATTATGTAGTTAAATACCCTCAGTAGAATTTTAGCGACCGGTTCAGAACATTTTTTGTAGAACTCCGCCATGAAGACGTCGGGGACAGGAGATTTACCTGGTCTAAGTTTATTAATTGCTATTTTGATTTCTTCAGGGTGCAGGGGTGATTTCAAAAGTTTCTTTTGATAGTTAGCAATTTGTGGAAATTTTAGATTATGCAAAAACTCTTCCATTTTGGTTGTAGGTGGAGGGTTTGGTAAATGATATAGGTTTTTGTAAATATCTTCAAATGTGTTTAAAATGTCTTGGTCTTTATACTTTATTACGCCTTTGTGTTTAATTTCTTTGATCCTTGGAGGTCCATTTTAATATTAATTAGTCTAGAGTTTTAGAGGGAATTTGTGCCCATTCTGAATATCTGTATAACGATCTCATCTCTACAAATGAGAAATTTTCTAAGTATAACTTGTGCAATTGCTTTTGCTTGCAAGTCAGTCATTGTATTTTCTAGTTCGGTTGTGTATTTATATTGAAGTTTTAGTTCTATGTCTTTGATTTGGTTCTCTAGTTTGAGTTTAAGGTTATTGAGTTTTTTCTTAAGCCATGAGGACTTTTGAATAATAAGACCTCTTATAACCACTTTAGCAGCCGCCCATTGCACATCATAAGGGATTTGACTAGAGATGAGGTCATTGTTCAGCTGGGCAAAGATGGCATTTATTTCTTGTGTAACCTCTTGCACTTGAATGATATTAGGGTTTAGAGTCCAGTTGTTGAAATGGGAAGGTCTTTGGTTAGAGGAAGAGATGATAATGGAGATGTTGATTTTGGAGTGGTCTGATATGGTTCTAGGGGAAACATTATAATTAAGTGTATAAGAAGTAAAAGATTGGGAAATTAAAAAGGCGTCTATTCTTGACCAGGTTTTATGTGTGGCTGAGAAAAATGTAAACGTAGGTATAGAGTTATCATGTTGAAATTTTGTATAAGGGTCTATTAAATCGAAGGTATTTTGTAATTCTTGTAGGGCCATAGTAGTATATTGAGATTGTCTAGATTCTTTATGTGACCTATCCTTATCAGGACTAAGCAAACCATTCCAATCCCCTCCTAAAATGTATAAATGATTTGGATAATTAACTAGGATATTGAAAATATCATAAATAAAAAGGGGTTGACCTGAGCAGGGGCTGTATAGATTAACAAAGAGTAAGGGCTTACTTAGGGGTAGGATAGTTACTGGTAAACAAAACCCATCTTCCATTAGAATCACTTTTGATGGAAGTGATCTCTCCTTGATATAGTTTATTAACAATGATAGCTACTCCCCTAGAAGACGAATTATAACCTGCAGCAATTTTGTTTCACCCACTTCCTCTTTCTCTCACTGTCCCAAAGCTGATTGATCATATGCTTCTCTTGTAGAAAGGTTTAGTAGATTTATTTTGAAATGTAAGATGCATGATGAGATTTCTTTTCTTTTTGTCCGATAGCCCCTTAATGTCCATGAATCTACTGCAAACATATTCAGAATCTGAGAATGCTGTAAAGTGTGTTGTTAAGAGATAACAGTATACTTGAAGGTATAAATTTAGAATTGTTATGGTAGGAAATACTTCAAATGGGGTGACTTTTAAACTTGTTAGCCCTATATAAGTGCCTAACCACCCTTTCCTCCGTAAGAGTATGAAGATATTCATTGAACATTGTGAAATAGTTTGAATTTGGGGTAAAGTGGGAAAAGCAGGTAGCAGAGGGATAATAAAAATACCTAAATTGTTCCAAACGTAGACAAACTTTAGCTACAAACTGTGCAAACCAACACCTTTAAATTAATACCAGCTGAGTGGAATTGTCCTCAGACCTCTTATTACAGTTGTAGTAACATTACTTAAATGTTTTGCTAATAGTGTTCGAAAGCAGGAGTGTAAGGATAATTAGTAGCATCATCTGCTGGGGAATTTCTAGTCTTGATAGGGGTAAAGGTATTTTAGTAAAAACCTAGTATAAATATAGATAGGACTGGTAGAGAAGGAATAAAGATATGGGTATACTAAGCTTTAATAAGCATATCTAGTATCAGTCTGAATGTAAAAGCCATGTTTACAGTTAGTACATATACATCTCCATAAATATATTTGACCTGACCTCTCTAAATATATAATCAAAAACAAGTAGACGCTAGTAGTGTTGGATTCCTCGGAAGAAAAATGGACCAGCTAGCTATAATACCACAGGTTTAACAACATAATTAATGTTGCAAATTTAGCGCTTTCATCCACTGTATTGTGGACTTCATCAGAATGTTCAAAATTAGTCAATCAGCCCTTTAAATACACCTTTAGGTGCCAAAAAAGTACATTCCTTCATTTAAAGTAATACCCATATAAAAGCATGCAAAAAATCATGCATTAGATTATAAAAAACACATTTGGTTAAAAATACTTCAGCATCATATACAATACAAAATATACTATGTCTGATTTACTACAATAATTATACTACATACTTTACCTATACTGATAACACTGAAGGTATTGCATACTTAGATACATTTATATCCAGTACAGTTAATGGATTCAAATCTCGTATTTATAGGAAAAGTACTTTTTCCAACAATTACTTGGAATTCTCAAGTAAATAAAAACTCTGTACCCATGAACTACCACATAGGCAGCAACCTACTTAACACAGAATGCGTGATAAGAGACCTTGGGACCCAGGTGGACAGTAGTCTCTCCTTTGATAGTCACATCGCCACAGTAGTCAGGAAGTCCTTCTACGTGGCAGACCTCATCATAAAAGGGTTCTCATCCAGGAAAAAAGAGGTCATCGTTCCCCTCTGCTCGACACTCATTAGACCCATTATAGAGTACAACGTCCCTTTTGGAATGTACCTCACAAGACATCTGCAACAGCTGGAAAGGCCACAGAAGTACCTCACAAAGAGGATTACTGGACTCAAACAAATGCCCTACACTGACCGTCTCAAAAAACTCCAGCTTTACTCTGTAGCATATCGCCTACTCCGAGGTCATCTCTGCCTAACATATAAAGCTGTGTCAAACCCAGAGCTGTTGGACATGCTACACCTAAAGAAATCCCAATCCCTCCGAGCTACACGCTCTAGGGACCTAAACCTTGTCACCACAATAAACAGGACATGCTGGAGGGATAGATTCCTATCCCAGAGACTTCCCATACTCTGGAACAGGCTACCCATCTATGTCAAGCAAAGTTCTTCATTAGCACTCTTCAATAAAAGTCTTGATGAGTGGATGGGAAATAGGAAATACACCCCGGGGATCACTTCTGTGTCTCTGCTCGTTAGTGGCACAGGAAAATAACTTTCTTGGGTGGCGTAAGCCAGGGAACCTGGTTGGCTAGTCTTACGTAGGCCCTTGGGCCGATAGCCTAGTACCTACCTATGAACCTATAAAAATGAAGAAGAACATATTTAAAGGGCAGTGTATAAGAGCAGCAAGGATGACATCTTCATATTTAGAAATGGTTGAAGAAATTGATTATATAAAAACATTATTTAGTTCCAGGGGGTACCCTAAAGGAATATTAGAAGATACAAGAAAATATGTAATAAGTGAATGGGAGAAGAAATATTCTCCTGTTCTAGGAAATTGACAGGCAATAAGTTCTACTGTAGTTACTAATACAGCTGAAAGGTATAAGAGGGCATGTATATTGGAATATACACCTCAAGTAAAGCAAATAAAGGATATTCTAAGTAAACATTGGAACATACTTACTGTTGATAATGAAATAAAAAATATAGTAGGAATGACCCCTCTATTTGTGTACAAAATGGGAAAGAATGTAAAAGTGATTTTAGAGAGGAGTAATATGACTAGGGATATTAACCAACAAAGAAGAGGTACAAGACGATGTGAAAGCTGTGGACAGTACCAGGCCATATTGGAAAGAGAGGGTATTACCTTGGAAAATATTAATAAGACCAAGATAATATTTCAATATGGTAATTGTAATACTAAGAACATAATATATTTGGCTAAATGTATGACATGTCCAAGCTTCTACATAGGGAAAACAGAAAGAATGTTTAAGAAGAGAATTTACGATCATACATATGCCATAAGGAAAAAAGACAGCACTAACGCATTATCTAGACATATAGTTAAATATGGAGAAAGTCATTACTTTAAATTTGTTATATTAGAACAACTTAAGGAGGGACAAAGAGGGGGTAACTGCAAAGCCACATTAGGTATGAAGGAAGTTAGATGGCAGATTCTAACAGATGCCTCAACTGAACCTGGATTAAATGATTACATCAGTATTAAACCTGTTACAGAGGTTTATTTAGTGGTTGTATTACAACACTACTTATTTATAGGATTCTTGTATGAATATATTATTACAGATTACAGATTATATATTTGTATTACATTGTTGACTTAGATACTTTTTTGTCATGTCTTTATGTATTTTATATTCTATTTTACATAACATATATTTGTGTTTTTGAATAGCATACACAACATATTAATTTAAGTATCTCCCACTAATATCAGAAAAGATAGATATCAAAAAGTGAAGACTGTAGTAATGTACACAATCACTACAACTATTATAGCTGTTTCTATTTGTCAGTATTGCACTTAGTATATTCCAATACAATTTTAAATGTTATTTAGTTAAGAGAAGTTAATACTATGTATTTATATTTTATATTTGATGTATAATTATTGTAGTAAATCAGACATAGTATATTTTGTATTGTATATGATGCTGAAGTATTTTTAGCCAAATGCGTTTTTTATAATCTAATGCATGATTTTTTGCATGTTTTTATATGGGTATTACTTTAAATGAAGGAATGTACTTTTTGGTGCCTAAAGGTGTATTTAAAGGGCTGATTGACTAATTTTGAACATTCTGGTGAAGTCCACAATACAGTGGATGAAAGCGCTAAATTTGCAACATTAATTATGTTATTAAACCTGTGGTATTATAGCTAGCTGGTCCGTTTTTCTTCCGTGGAATCCAACACTACTAGCGTCTACTTGTTTTTGATTATTTAGTTGTTGACACGCTATTGTGAAGTTTATTTGTGGTCGGAGATGGATACCTTGGATGATTTTCCATCCAGCAAGCGTACACCAGGAGGAAGGGACGAGTTGCAGAGACTTCAGTTGGAAGTTTTATCCCTCAAAGGAGAAGTAACCCGTTTATTGGACTTAATGACCCAGGCTGAGCTGAGAAGGCAAGCATTACAGCGTCAGGGTAAAGCAACTAATTCTTCAGTTGGAAGTGATTTAGAAGCAGAGATTCCCAATGGTCAAAGAATTTGAACAAGCGCCTCCACAGCTGCTGAGACTGTGGACTTACACGGGACCATTAATGAAAACAGTTGGTTTTCAGAAAAGGAATTTACTTTCGGTTTTTCTTCATATAATTTAGAAGATAAGTCTCGATGTACAGGGACTAAACCCAAATGTTTCATGGCAACTAGAACTTATTCTTCAGCAGTCAATAACGGATCAGTGGAAGGCAAAGGTACTGTTAGACACAGCTCTAGCCCTAGAGCGAGTGTCCCTTCTATTCAATTAGTTAAAAGCAATATGGGACAGCATACAGTTCATTTAGATGAATTTTTGCAAAAAGACGTTTGTTTTAACAATACGAGTCTTAAATATAGTCCCTAAAGGACTTTGTTTTTATAAATGCCTATGGGTTTATTTTTAAATGACCAAGTATGTGAAGAATTTAATGTTTTGTTCAACAGATTTGGTTCTGATTACATGAGACTTTTGATAAAGAAAAACAATGAGAAATTGTGTAAACTGACTGAGCAAGGTGAGAAATTGAATAATGCTATACTTAATGATTTATTATTTGAACAGTGGGAGAAATTGTACAACAAACAATATGTATTAGCAGACAAGAAAGCTCAAGGTTTATTAGAAAAGAAACAAAAAAATAAACAGAGACATTATAGAATATAAATTTAATAGAGTATACCCTTGGAAGCTAAATACAAGAAAGTATACTGAGAACTATAGAGAAGGTGATATGGACCAACCTTATCAGGTTAGTCAAGAGAGACGATATAATGATGAGAATCCAAATTTTCATGTAGGCTGGAAGCAAACACAACAGGGGAATTGGAAAAAGAACTGGAAGTGGAGAAAGAACAGACAGGGATGGGGACAGAGAAATTTCACCAATCAGGATTGGGGAATGAATATGAGATAGTTATAGGAAATGAGCTGAATACTGATACTGACCCATTTAGAGATTTAGTTTTGGAAGAAAGGGAATCTGATGGTATAATAAATTGTAGGGACAATTTTTACATATACAATTATACCAGTAATGTAGTTGAAGAAGAGCATTTTAAATTGTTTTCTAAAGGTATGAAATATATACCTATATCAAATTTTTACGTAGTTGATTGTTTAACTGAGATAAAATTATTCCTTAGAAAAATTAATTTAGCTATACAGTTCCAAAACAAACCACTATTAACTTGTAAAGATGGGTTAAAGAAAAAAAGTGCTTATATCCCACCTACACATCCTAATGTAGCTGTATATGAAAAAATGGTAACTAAAGAGATATACAGCTTACAGAATAGTGTAAGATACAAGAAAATGTTCAGCAACTTATCTAATGAAGAAATTCAATTAATACAACAACTTAAAAATGATAGAAATATCAGAGTAATGAAGCCGGATAAAGGTGTGTGTGGGGGGTAGTTTTTTACGACTCATATGAGTATATAAATAAAATGTATAAAATTATTCATGAGTCAGGAAGCTATGTATCAGAATCAAAAAATGAAATCAATATTGGATATAAATTAATTGATATGTACTTAGAAGAGTTCTTATTTGATGGACGTATAATGAATGACACAAGTATTTAAAGGTTGAGTATCCAACATTAGCCACAATAGTAGGCATACCAAAAGTACATAAAAATGTAGTGGACCCACCCTTTCGTCCTATAGTTTCAGGAAGCCATTCAAAAACATTTCCATTAGGAACAGCTATTGATAGATAGCTTAAACATATATATATATAACAAGATCCCACATCTAATCAAGGACTCATGGGCCCTTCTAGGTAATTTAACTTCAGCTATTTGGAAAGAGGAATTATATTTATCACAGTAGATGTGATAGATTTATTTTCATGTATTCCTAAACAAGGACTAGAAAGTTTTTGCAATAGTATCAGACAATATTCTAGCCTAGAGTGGGACCAGATTAATTTAATAATGGAACTTATGTCAGTAGTATTAGAGTATAATTACATATACTTTGAAGGTGAACAATATAAGCAAACCAGAGGAGTGGCTATGGGGGCAGCATGTGCCCCTATATTTGCTAACCTGGTTATGCTAGATTGGGAAACTAAAAATATCTTTAAAAGTGAATATTATAAATATATAAGATATTATTCAAGTTTTTTGGATGATATTTTTATTATTTGGGATGGTCCAGAATACACAATAGGTAATTTCATTGATTATATAAACAACACGAGTGACTATTTAAAGTTTACCTATACTTATAACACTGAAGGTATTGCATACTTAGATACATTTATATCCAGTACAGTTAATGGATTCAAATCTCGTATTTATAAGAAAAGTACTTTTTCCAACAATTACTTTGAATTCTCAAGTAATCATCCCCAAAAAATGAAGAAGAATATATTTAAAGGGCAGTGTATAAGAGCAGCAAGGAAGACATCTTCATATTTAGAAATGGTTGACGAAATTGATTATATAAAAACATTATTTAGTTCCAGGGGGTACCCTAAAGGAATATTAGAAGATACAAGAAAATATGTAATAAGTGAATGGGGGAAGAAATATTCTCCTGTTCTAGGAAATGGACAGGCAATAAGTTCTACTGTAGTTAGTAATACAGCTGAAAGGTATAAGAGGGCATGTATATTGGAATATACACCTCAAGTAAAGCAAATAAAGGATATTCTAAGTAAACATTGGGACATTGTTAGAAAAATATGTATTAATGTGTGTATTAGCAATATGCTTAGTGCATTTAGAGCTCGAAAAGGGTTAACACATTTATTCTATTTCATACTGCATAAAACTGTACAAACTGCAGTTGCTTTCTGACCTTGTACTGTTAGCTAAAATCTTGCTTGTGCCTTGGAAATTTACTGAGAAGCAGGTGATTTCTGCTTGCGTTAGGAAAATAATGAATAGAACAATACTACTTGTATGAAACTTAGACAAGAAGTTCCGCTGTGCCATGAGAAAATACAAAGCTGTGGAAGTTACAGATAGTTAGTACAAAGCCTGCTTGAAAATATGAACTGCAATCAGCATTTGCTTGTATCTGAATTAGAAAAGTACCTTGAAAAGTAACACTGTACAATAGAAGCTTGTAAACGGATTAATAGTCACCAAGGCCAGGTTGTTTTTCTGAAAAGTTTCTCACAAATCTAGTCATGTCAACAGAAAATCTGAACTAACATCTGCTGTAGAACAATACTGAAAGTTGTGCTTGATTACGTCAGCTTAGAAGGCCATGTCTTGTAAAATAGTATAAGAATGAACATACTTCCTGTTAGTAGTTAGATAAATCCTTGTATTTGCATGTTTTTGTCTCCTTGCTGCAAGTAAATTAAAGTGCCTTAACTGAACCTTACGTGTATTGGTCTTTGAAGTTTTTTCCTTTGACAAACTTACTTACTGTTGATAATGAAATAAAAAATATAGTAGGAATGACCCCTCTATTTGTCTACAAAATGGGAAAGGATGTAAAAGTGATTTTTAGAGAGGAGTAATATGACTAGGGATATTAACCAACAGAGAAGAGGTACAAGACGATGTGGAAGCTATGGACAGTGTCAGTGTTGGAAAGAGGGGGTATTACCTTGGAAAATATAGATAAGACCAAGATAATATTTCAGTATGGTAATTGTAATATTAAGAACATAATATATTTGGCCAAATGTATGACCTGTCCAAGCTTCTACATAGGGAAAACAGAAAGAATGTTTAAGAAGAGAATTTACGATCATACATATGCCATAAGGAAAAAAGACAGCACTAATGCATTATCTAGACATATAGTTAAATATGGAGAAAGTCATTACTTTAAATTTGCTATATTAGAACAACTTAAGGAGGGACAAAGAGGGGGTAACTACAAAGCCACATTAGGTATGAAGGAAGTTAGATGGCAGATTCTAACAGATGCCTCAATTGAACCTGGATTAAATGATTACATCACTATTAAACCTATGTTACAGAGGTTTATTTAGTGGTTGTATTACAACACTACTTATTTATAGGATTTTTGTACGAATATATTATTACAGATTATATATTTGTATTACATTGTTGACTTAGATACGTTTTTGTCATATCTTTATGTATTTTATATTCTATTTTGCATAACATATATTTGTGTTTTTGAATAGCATACACAACATATTAATTTAAGTATCTCCCACTAATATCAGAAAAGATAGATATCAAAAAGTGAAGACTGTAGTAATGTACACAATCACTACAACTATTATAGCTGTTTCTATTTGTCAGTATTGCACTTAGTATATTCCAATACAATTTTAAATGTTATTTAGTTAAGAGAAGTTAATACTATGTATTTATATTTTATATATGATGTAATATAATTATTGTAGTAAATCAGACACAGTATATTTTGTATTGCATATGATGCTGAAGTATTTTTAGCCAAATGCATTTTTTTATAATCTAATGCATGATTTTTTGCATGTTTTTATATGGGTATTACTTTAAATGAAGGAATGCACTTTTTTGGCACCTATAGGTGTATTTAAATGGCTGATTGACTAATTTTGAACATTCTGATGAAGTCCACAATACAGTGGATGAAAGCACTAAATTTGCAACATTAATTCTGTTATTAAACCTGTGGTATTATAGCTAGCTGGTCCGTTTTTTTCCGAGGAATCCAACACTACTAGCGTCTACTTGTTTTTAATTATTTAGTTGTTGACACGCTCTCTATAAATATATTTGGCCTGACCTAAGTAGGTATCCCCCAGGTTCATTCTGGTTGGTATTGTATATTAGACTTATAGGAAAATCCTTTAGATACTTATTAAATCACTTATAAGAGTAGTATATTAAAAGGAGGCAGTAAGTCTGGTTTTAAATTTAGAATGTGCTCAGTGAATCTGCTGAGATATCAGAGGTAATGAGAAGTTTAGTTAACTGTTCATGCTCAGAGTTATTTTGTTAATTTAACAAATTAACAATGAAAATTAACAGAAGAACATATTGCTCAGTTATTTATAACTCTAAATAGAAAAAACATCCATTTCACTATATACAGGTAGAGTAGAAACACATGTAACTTGTCAGTTTGCTGTTTCAGGTAATGAAAAAGATAGCTTGACTGATAAATGGTCAAGAAAAAAACAGTTATGTCTTATTTCTAAGCTTTAATGGGCGTGCCTTCGTTGAAGGTTGGGCGTCGAGCTGGCACCTCGGCGTTTCATAAAAATCTACTGCCAATCATTAGCGGACCGGAGTTCCGCTGTGGCGACCCCTTACCGGGAAAAGCTGAAAGACAAATAACAACAACATAGAACATTATAAAACAAGTGTATATAACTATTTACTAGAGCTTATTTAATAGCGGGTTGCAACTAATTATGAAAGCCAGCACTGTATGCAAATTTAAACTAGTCACTTGCTGGATAATGTAAGAGACCATCTAGGAGCAGTGGGATAAGCTAGATCACAAAAAAAAAAAATAAAGTCTTTTACATTAATTAGCGACATATTCAGTCTCAGCAGTTTTTTGTGATTTCCTGATACCCTTTGTGAGGGTTATACTTGCAACATCTTATATTATCCAGTTAGACAAATTTGTTTTCCCTTTAAAGTTGTAGCTTTTATGCTTAAAATGTGCTATTCTACCCTTAATAGTTGAACAGTGATATAGTAATAAATGCATCACTTGATTACAACAGTTCTAGTCAAATGAGATAGGAAAACAAAGAGAAAAAAGAAAAAAAAAGTACCAGAGTTTATAACTTGTTGCAGTTATTTGCATCAGGGTTTTTGAATTATGCAGTCAAACAAGGGTACAGTTTGCAGTTTCCTTTGTTTTCCATTGCAAGTTGATTTTAAAAATAAAGTTGAAGCAGTTTAGATATCAGGATCCATTCAACAGAGATTTTTGAGTTACTGTAGCCTATTTTAAATTATCGCGGCTTAAATCGGGTATGTAGCTGATCCCAGTAAGCATTTGGGGCAGGAAATGCGAGAGAAATGACATCACACTTGTCAAAGAGTGAAGCAGAACATTTTCCTGTAAGGCTGAGCATCATTCCATGAAATAGAATGCTGAGACGATAACGGGCACTATGCTTCTGAAACGAAGGCGGATTCTACAAGAAAGATGCAACTAGATCTTGTAAAAAGGAGGAAGCTTCTTGATTTAGCTGTCGGCTGTATTGGAATTTGCAGGGTAGTGTGACTCATGCTGGATTCACCTTAAAGATGCATAAGAAAGTGGATTTGGCCTCTTCAGGGGTTTTGACTGTTATTTTGGTGTCTTTATGATTGAAGATTAATGTGGCAGGGTATTTCATTTGGAAACGGATTTTATTTTCCAATAGGTATGAACAGTATTTGCTGAGTTTTTGTCTTTTCAATTTAATTTCTAATGGAAGATCTTGGGTAATAACAACTTTGTGACCTCCCCAAGTAAAGTTATTTTTTGCTTTGTAGGCTGTAAGAATGTTTTGAATGTGTGCTGAGTTAAGCAGTCTGACATAGATTTACCTTGGGGTTTCTTAGAGTTGAGAACGCCTGATGGATCTGTGGGCTCTTTCAATTATTATGTCATTTAGAAGATCCTTATTATGAAGTACTGTGCTTAGAACTTCTTTGACTATTGCATTGAGCTGGGCATTTTCAAAAGATTCAGGAATGCCTCATGGAATTATGTTATTTTGTTGACTTCTAGCTTCTAGGTCTAACATTCTTTGGTGCAATTCTTTGATGGTGTTGTCATTTTCCTGTAGACTTTGTTTAAGTTCTTTAATTTTAATTTCATTGTCCGTTGATTTTGCCTCATTATGTTCAAGCCTGAGAATAATTTGGTCTAGATTACATTCAAATGTGGCTAAGTTGTGAGAAAAGCCTTGGATTTCAGTTTGCAGAGGTTGCAGTGCCATTTTGAGATCTTCAAGTGTTAGAGACTGATCTTGTTTTGATCTAAGGGCTAGCTTTGTGGTTTCTTGCTGTGGCTTATTAGTTTTTTGTCTTTTAGAGGAGGTGTCTTTCTCTGGTGTAGTAATCAGAGACAGTTTGGTTTTGGTAGTTAATGTTTCCATTTGGTCTGTGATTATCCATTCCAAGTACAGAAATAAATGTTTGAAGTAACAGGTTTTAGTACAATTTGCTGATATCAAGTCACACAGTTCCTTTTCTTTATTGTTTCCTTTGTTTAGGCCTCAGAGTCTGGAAGCATCCACACCATGCGGTTCAGGGCTCAGCATCCAGTAAGTAGTATTTAAGTGCAGAAACACATAATTCCTCTTGAAATTTTGGCAAATATGGTTTACACTTGCATTTTCCTTTTAACCTTTAGGAATTTGTGATATTTTCATTGTATGATCTGCTGGCAAGAGGTTAGATAGTTGTTGAGAGTTGAGGAGCTGCACAGCTAGTGTGCTTACAGGCTGTCCACTGTTTTGGAATCTGTATCTGCCTTCTTACTGGCTCCTCAATTTTACCAGATATGAGAATTTGTATTGTTACTATAAAATGTCATCACATCCATGTATCATGTTTTGCTTGCTAGTGTTTTTGAATTGCAAACTTTTTTGTGTTCATGAGTGAATTGTATATTAGTGGCAACCTGTATTTTTGTTTGGTTCCAATGCATGGCAATGCTCATTGATAAGGCTTCTGCTATCTTTTATGCCCACTGTTGTAAAGTACTGTAAAAGATGGAATGTACCAGCCTAAATTCCATGATCTGACTCTTTCAGATACTCTTCTTACATGGATTTTTCTATAGAAATTTTTTCACAGCCTTAGCATGACTACTAAGAGTTAGGCTGTTAATAGGGATTTACGCCAAATTATCAAATACTTACTTTATCAAATCCCATTCCATCGAATCCACTTTGAACACTTTGAATCTCATTATATCGAACTACAAAAAGGAAACGCCAGGAAAGGAACCATTGGACCACCAGGACAAAACAACAAACAGAAAAACAAGAAAAAGCCTCCAAGTGGGGGTCTTTGCCTCCCAACCCCCCCTAACTAAATATACCAACTCCAAGATCGCCACAAATTTACTTCTGTTTCAATACCAGGGTCAATAAAGGCTGCCACATGAAAAATAGACCATTTATTCCAAAAATAAGGCAACAAGATTAAGTGATTTCATTTCCTGTCCGGCAACTTATGAGTTTCTGGACAGGAAATGAAAGCGCTTAATCTCGTTGCCTTATTTTTGGAATAAATGGTCTATTTTTCATGTGGCAGCATTTATTGACCCTGGTATTGCAACTGAAGTAAATTTGTGGTTATTGGTCCTTTGTACTTTAGTGGTTCTACTTTATTTTGATTAATTCCAAGATCACACTACAGTGGAGGAAGGACAAAGTTCACCATGGTTGCCAAGTGGTTCCTTTCCTGGGGTTTCCTTTTTATAGTTCTAGCTTACTGTATTTATGGATGATAGACTGGCATAACTCAGATTTACTGCGTTAAATACACTCTCTCTAGGAAACAATATCTTTAAGACCTTTACTATCACCCTCAGTAATCCTCCTCATGCTTCTGTTTATCCTTGCTCCTCCATTTTTGCATTGTAATTATCTTACTCCCATCTCCTCTGTTTTCCCTTACATATGTTTCACTATTTCCTTCTCTCTGCTGGAACAACTTTAATACACTTTAAAGCAGTTTTGCTTACTTCCCTACTTAATAACATTTGTCTTTCTTCAAACCTTGTTTTTCCCTTTTCCTTACCTTTCTGTTCCTCACTATTTATATCCACATTGCCTCATTTTGTATCCTATGCTGTATCTGTAAATTCTGTATCCTCTATTGTACATGCTTTTAAATAGCTGTGTTGCAGTGCAGTGTATTACTGACATATACAGCTTTGTGCATGAGTGCCAATATTATTGTGTTGTTTCATTGTTTTTCTGTACACTGTAATACTTATTACTACTCTGTCCAACTGTATGTTACTTATTAATGTGACAGAGTACTCCCATATTTCAGTGTCTTGCTTTTTGCCCAGGGTTATGACTAAAAGTGTTCAAGGAAATGGTTCAGTTACCAGGATGGCATAGTATCCATGTGTATATACATATGTACTTATAAAAGTGAGGCTACTATGCTCTTTGAAGTTGTTTTGATTTTAGTTTACAAGCTATGTCATTCCTTTTGTATACACAGTAAAATGTCTGTGATGAAGGAACCTGTTCCATGCTGTAGACTGGAAAATAGTACAGACATGTTCCTGCAGGCTTAGGGGCAACTGCAGAGACCACATACAAGCAACATGCTCTTTTTGCCAATTCCATCGGAAAACTATGGAACGCCCTTCCAAACAACCTAAGACTAGCTACCTCTCCCCACCAATTCAAAACTAACCTTAAACAATACTTTAACACTCATTGGCTATGTCCTTGTACTAAACCAGACTAAATCCTTTATCCCCTGCCTTTCTTCATGTTGCTCACTAATTGTTCTCTCTTTTCTCTCATCTCCAGATCCTACATTTTCTATCACCTCCTGTATGTTGACCTCTATTAATTCTATTTTTCTATTTCCTCCATTTTTCATTATTGTTAAATTGTTTTGTTTGAATTATTTTTTTGTTCTCCCTGCTTATGTACCCTTTACAAAATTGTATTTTCATTATGTAAATTAATTTTTGTATTAACCATTGCGGAGCTTTTCTCCCCGGGCCTCTGCTGAAAACGGATTTATATCCAGTTGGACTAGCCCGGTAAACAAATGTAAAATAAAATAAAATAAATAAAAAATGTCATCCCCATTCACCTTCTGCTTCAAGTACTGACCTAAGGCAACTTGATTCTACTTGAAACAAAGGGAGTTATGACCAGTACAGCATCCATATGTAAACCTATATCCATGATGTCTTGCAGCCACACAGTCACTTTGGACAGTGTGCCCAATAACTGACTGCAGTTCATTATATACCTTTAGTTGTGTGCATACAACACAGCTGTTCCTGCATGTGCACATTTCTAGAAGACTGCATAAAGTTTTGCCTTCTCTTTTAATGCTGAAATATTACTGGTTATGTACAAAAAAAAACTGAGAATGAATACTGTATTTCTTATCATACAGAGAATAAGCTGCAAAATGCAAAGTAAGTTTTCCACCTTTACACATTTTTTTCATATCACTGACTTCAGAGATTGGGATTTCTCAGGGTAAGCACAAAGCACTTTGCACACTAGATCATGCTGGGATGCCAGCTTCATCAGCAGCATTAAACACCTCCTTAATGTGATAATGATTCACAGAACTTTCAATAAAAAGGTGAGAGGTGAGTCAGTTACAACATCAGATTTGGTTAGCAGTTTTTTTTTTTTTTTTTTTTTTTTTTTTAGTAAAAGGTGCTGTGAAAGGATTAACATCTTGACTTTTACAGAACTGATAGCTCATGTTTTAGGTATATGAAACAGATGTAAAAACTGAAACAGGCTTACTGTCCCTTCTGAAATTTTAAGTATGTTGGCACCATGCAAAAGAGTCTAATAAAGTAAAACTAAGGGGAGAAATGTAGAAGTCAGTGCCCTCATCGCAAATAAAATGCAACAAATTTCAGATCATAAAAAATTCCAAAAAAAAAAAAATCAAGTATGTGCAAAGTGTTAAAATTTCTAGAAGCAGAACTATAACAGTGCTCACACACAGTCAGTGTGGCAGACAAAAAGAGAGAAGGTACAATAACAGGATAGTAGCCTAGGAAATATTTCTTCATGCCCAGTTCAGATTAGCTCAAGAAAATAATGTATTCCCTAAAAATGTAAGGGTGGATATACTAATAATACTGAATGCAATACTTGTGGTAAACAATCTGTTAAATTACTTAAGTGCAATAGCAATATAGGGCCAACACACAATTTTAAAATCACAGCAACATAAGTTCTGTTTTGTACATCTAATAAATTTAGAATTATTTTTTTCGGTGATGCATTTCATTAAACTAGAAAAAAAAAAACTTTTTTTTACTTAACAAAGAAGTTCTTTAAGTAGGAATATTAAATAGTGTAAAACTTTATCTGGCAAAATTCATGAACTGTTCAATGTATGGTCCATTATTTGTGTATGCATATGCACTGCATGTACTTTTTACAATAAAACCAGTGGGCAGTATCCACAATCATAGTATGCAATATGTACCAGTGCTGAACAATACAAATCCCATAGCAAAATGAAACAGGCTCCAAAAACACATTAGAAAAGAATCGCACATAATAGTATGTAATCACACAGTGGAATTTGGTACAAATATGCAATAAGGCCAGTGCACCAAAATGACTTGGTACATAATTTAGAAAGTTCTGCATGTACAGTGGATATAAAAAGTGTACACACCCCTGTTAAAATGCCAGGTTTTTTGTGATACAGAAAAAGGAGACCACAATAAATCCTTTCAAAACTTTTCCCACCTTTAATGTGACCTATAGCCTATACAATTGAATTGAAAAACTAACAGATCTGTTAGGGGAAAAATATAAAAAAATTTAAAAAGTACAATACGCTGATTGCATAAGTGTACACACCCTTAAACTAATATTTTGTTCTGTGTGCACACCCTTAAACTAATACTTTTGTTGAAGCACCTTTTGATTTAATTACAGCATTCAGTCTTCTTGGGTACACACCTGCCAACAATTAAAGAGACTCTGATTAACCTCAAATAAAGTTCAGCTGTCCTAGTAGGACTTTCCTGAGATTTACTCAATTGCCTGCTACAGTAAAAGCCATGGGTCGCAGAGAGCTTACAAAGCATCAAAGCGATCTCATTTTTGAAAGGTATCAGTCAGGAGAAGGGTACAAAAACATTTCCACAGCATTGGATATACCATGGAACACAATGAAGGCAGTCATCAAAAAGTGGAGAAAATATGGGACAGCTGTGATTTTGCAAAGAACTGGACGTCCCTCCAAAACTGATGAAAAGACAAGATGAAAACTGGTCAGGGAGGCTGCCAAGAGACCTACAGCAACACTGAAAGAGCTGCAGGAATTTCTGGCAAGTACTGGTTGTGCACTACATGTGACAACAATCTCCTGTATTCTCCATATGTTTGGACTATGGGGTAGGGTTGCAAGACAGAAGTCTTTTCTTACACAGAAAAACATCCAGGCCCGGTTAAAGTTTACAAAACAATACATCAAGTCTCCCAAAAGCATGTGAGAAAATGTTTTATGGTCTGCTGAGACCTAGGTTGAACTTTCTGGCCACAATATCACTTTTGGCCCACAACCTTCAGGCGTCTGCTAAAAAGCTGAAGATGAAGTATTTCACCTTTCAACATGACAGTGACCCCAAGCATACGTCCAAATCAACAAAAGAACGGCTTCACCAGAAGAAAATTAAAGTTTTGGAATGACACAGCCAGAGCCCAGACCTAAATCCAATAGAAGATATGTGGGGTGACCTGAAGAAGGCTGTGCACAAGAGATGCCCTTGCAATCTGACAGATTTGGAGTGCTTTTGCAAGGAAGAGTGGCCAAATATTGCCAAGTCAACATGTGCCATGCTGATAGACTCCTATGCAAGAAGACTGAATGTTGTAATTAAAGCTAAAGGTGCTTCAACAAAGTATTAGTTTAAGGGTGTGCACATACAACAAAGTATTAGTTTACGGGTGTGCACACTTATGCAACCAGCACATTGTATATTTTTTATATTTTCTTTCCCTAACAGATTTATTTTTCAATTGAATTATACAGGTTATAGATTGTATTAAAGTAGAGTAAAGTTTTGAAATGATTTATTGTGTTCTCATTTTTTATATCACACAAACCTGGCATTTTATCAGGAGTGTGTACATTTTTATATCCACTGTATGTACCAACATAGAGGGACAGTGGACCAGATACAAAGGAATACATGTTCATAACTGTGAGCAACACAACCAATGTGGATATCAGTCCATTAATAATACTAACTATGATTGTGGCTAATGCAGTAGTAAGCACTACCACCCAAGAGGTGAATTAGCTTCATACTAGTGGCATGTCCTGTCATGGCTACTGTACACCCTACTGTCTAGGCAGGAACAGTTTGATAAATGTTGAATAGATGTATAAACACTTGACATATTCACATTCTTCATCTTACATTCATCCCCTCAAACTCCTCCCCTCTATAGGGGCACCTTTCTGTTCTCTTTGAAAATATGTATGTAAGCTAATATAATAAGTAGGATTGTTTACTTCATTAACCTCTTTGGTGATAGATGTGTGATATCTCAAAAATATTGGTAGTATTGTAGACCTCAGTCTAAGTATTAGGCAAAGTTGTTTTGCATAACCTCACTTCATTTAATTTTGTCCATGTATGATGATTATTTATTATCTTATTACTAGCAGTCATTTTATCAATTGTATTTCATTTTTATGTACTTTTGTGCATTGGCTTTCAGATCATGTCTGAAATGGTCATTGAATCAGCCTACCTTACCAGGCAAACAAAGGAAATAAATAAATATACACTAGCATATGAAGAAGGATGAAGTTAAAATGTGCTAAGACAGCTCACATTCATGCAGAACTGAGTTGTAACAGCTGTGACAATTCGGTCCAAAGGAAAATTCCAGATGCCTACCAGAAATACATCTGAGACATTCCAAGCATCCTCCAGTGGAATCCTGCAGCAGTACCTTGGGTATGTGATGCACCATGTGGGACTGTACATTTGGATATCAGAGACAGAAGTGGAGCAGATACCAGTGAAGTATGGATTATACACTGTGTGCCACCTGCCAAATATACTTGGCACAGTGGCTGCAGCACACGTTGTGGGGAAACCTGACACTGATAATGGGCCTGCTCTGCATACATCACCCAGCCTGAATATTATTCAATCAGTTGGCAGGCTGTATGTGACCCCACAGGTTGCATCATTGATTTATGTACATGTCATCCAGGTGGACCATGATGCTAGTGTGTGGCAGTCCAGTACCTTATATCATACCTTCAGCAATGGCACAATCCCCTGTGTTTGACTACTATGTGATGCTAGATGCCATTTGGGACCATGATTGCAGAGGCAAGTACAGTCAATAGAAATATCAGAAGAAGATGGTGACAGCAGACACAGAAGATTGGTAGGAATGTAACTGCATGCATATTTATCTACACCCTCAACATGAGATTCCAATGCCTGAATGATTCTAGTGCATCTCCTTCATACTCACACTGGATGAGACATGCAAGATAGTCACTGCATTGCACAATATAACCCGCACCTATGTCCCTTGCAGTATTCCCAACTGTAGATAACCAGGGTACCCAATGAAAAGCAGGACAACCCATCTTTCTCGGGACATCCTGGAGTACATCCCCTAAATTATGAACATAGCAGATGTGTGATGCAGTAATCCAAGATATATTTGAATATGTTTGTACTAACAGTAAAACTATGTAAGATACAAATGCTTCCTATATGTAATGCACATCTGCAGAAGGTCTATATTATATTATTGAAAAGACAGGTCAGCGAATGGCACTTACATCGAAAATGCCATTCAGCGAACTGTTTATAGTGAGATCCTGGTACAGTGAAGATTGGAAAATTTGCCCTTTCCTCACTGTACTGCAATCTCGGAGTTCTTCTTCTTCTTTCAGCTTTTCCCAGTTAGGGGTCGCCACAGCGGATCACCTGTCCGCTCATGATTGGCAGTGGAGTTTTACAGTGTCGAGTTGCCAGCCCAGCGTCCAACCTTCCACAGAAGGCACACACACACATGCACTCACACCTAGAGCCAATTTAGAGTGTCGAATCCACCTACTGCATGTCTTTGGGATGTGGGAGGAAACCGGAGCACCCAGAGGAAACCCACGTGACCACAGGGAGGACATGCAAACTCTGCACAGAAGGCACCCCAGGCAAGGATCGAACCGGAGAACCTCTTGCTGTGAGGTGACAATGCTAACCACTGCACCACCGTGGCCGCCTCTGCAATCTCGGAGTTGGTGTATACAGTTAGCAGAGGGTGGGGGGGGCACAGCCCACCCACAAGAGTGAATTCGCTGAATGGCATTTTCGATGCAAGTGTCGTTCTCTGACCTGTCATTTCGATAATATAATATAGACCTGTCTGCAGTTAATATGCAGCAGATTAGTGGAATCCCTGTACAGATGACAATGTCAGTCTGTGAAGCAAGACACCAGACTTTATATATCACCATTTCCCAAGCATTACACAGTCACACATTTAATTAGCTCATCTGAATTTGTTTGGTTTAATTGTATTATCAACATGATATTGTCATATCTTATTGGTCCTTTTTAATGGAGTGATAGGTACCTAGGCATTTAACCTGTATGCATATAACATAGTTTTAACTTTAAAGGCCTTTGAGCTGAAGCACTGTTTTGTGGAATTCATTTGAAACAAAATATTTAATGTCATACTGGTATGGCTTACTTGTATTTTCTTTAAAAACTGAACTGCTCTTGTTTTGGACTTAACTATTTCTCAAGAATATTTTTATAACAATTTCAATTTTGACTAGTGTGCGTCAACCCCAAAGTCATATATATTATGTACCCCATCTACTTCTTAAGAGAATAGGCCCATAGATTTATAGGTGTGTACTAGGACATCAATCAGAAAAAACATTAACAGCCTAGTCACTGCAATTTACCAGTTTCTAGTCTCTCAAAGGGGCTGGGGGGTTAGACCCAGGCCAAATTTATGGCTACCCATCCATCCATCTAAGTTAGATTTAAAGAGTAAGAGAGCTACTTTGTTTGATGTGAAGTGGAAGCAAATTGGGAGCAGTGCGCATTTCTAGAAAGAGCATGTGGCTAATTAGTATTAGCCTCTCCCAAAGACTGTCACATTAGCATTCACCTGTGCCAAAGATACTGCCCTCCACACTGAGCCCCCCATAAGGGGAAAATCTCAGTGGTAAAATGGTCTCTAAATCAGAAAGATCTACGTTGATTGGGAAAACTTTTGAGCTAAGGCTTTCCCATCAAACTCCTTTCTGGATCCAAGCTACTACTCTACAGTACTGCACTACCGCCTATTATGTTATACTGTCTGATATAGTTTTGCAGTGCTTGCTGGTTGTACTACTATTATAATTATTTGATATCCGATTATTGCATTTGGAACTATTAATTTCATTTAGACTGTTTGCAGTTGATACTTTACAGCTATCAAAATCATTGACAGAAAGGGGGATAACGAGACTAGGGTGACTGTGGAAGCCATTTATCAAGGCATTGATGAGGGAACACAGGATTTTATATATTCGGTGGACCCTTTATAATGCTTTCCAGTACGTCAGTCTTAGAGGTTAGCGAACAATGGAACAAACATGGGCACCAGTTAGGGGACTGTCTTCAGGAGAAGGATGTGCATACATGGGGGTGAAACAACATCAAAAGGGAAAACTACAGGGGAAGAGGAAGGGGAGGACAGACATGATAACTGATGGCTCTATTACCATAAACCAAGAAATCACTCAGTCCAGCACACTGGTTCCAATAAAGGCAATGCAAAACCGCACCAAAAGTTCCAAAAGTAAAAGGCTTTAATATATATAACAAATGCACATCAGATTAAGCATTTTCATTCTGCACTGGGAATTTTATAATTCGGTGTGATTTTCCATTGCCTTTAGTGGACCCAGTGTGTCGGACTGAGTGCTTTCTTGGTTTATTGTTTGTTTGCGGTCTTCTTCTTTTGGGTTTTCCCGGTTAGGGGTCGCCACAGCGGATCACCGTCCACTCATGATTGGTAGTGGAGTTTTGCAGTGTCGAGTTGCCAGCCCGGCACCCAACTTCCACAGAAGGCACACACACACTCATGCCTAGGGACAATTTAGTGTGTCCAGTCCACCTACAACATGTCTTTGGGATGCATGAGGAAACTGGAGCAGCCGGAGGAAGCCCATGCGACCACAGGGAGGACATGCAGACTCCACACAGAAGGCACCCCAGCCGAGGATTGAACTGGAGAGCCTCTTGCTGTGAGGTGGCAACGCTAACCACTGCACCACCATGGTCGCCCTGTTTGTTTGCGGTCTACTCAGTCCTTTTCCACCCCTTTGGTAGTTTATTAGCCTTATTACCATACAACATGAAGATGATATGTTGACTAGGAGAGGTTTTAACAATTTCAGCTATTACAGTTTGAACATCCGTGATGAATTTTTCAACCTTTTTGATAAGGCCTCAGTTCTACTCCTTATAGATATCATAGGGGCCCTGCTAGATTATTAATTAATATAACTATTTATTAGGAAGTTAAATCTTGTAATGCAGCTTAAATAGATTACTGATTCCCATTCTCTTAGCACGGAATCTAATACTTACATTCTTCCCCTTAATATTTTAATACAGATTTTGAGAAAGCATGCAAGAATGATTTTTACTGGTTATACTAGCAGAAAAACAAATGGGGAAAGTCAATAAAGCCTACACAGAATGATTTTCCATGTAGGCAGAGTGGCACGACCCCAAAACGGAAACCGGCAGCTGTGTGATCCAGTAAACAGAGCAGATGAGTGTGCACGAGCATGCGGACACAGAAGTGTCCATGGAATGCAAATCATCTCATAAGGAGGTGAATTTCATGCAAATGAGGTCAAATGAGAGTGCTGGAGCGATCCAGCAAGCAGATAGGTAGTCGTGCAGACCCCCGTGTTGGTCTCTAAAGTGTACACAGAGAATTACCTTGTACATGAAAGTGAAAATTGAACAGGGAGTGTAAAAGCCCATTTAGAAGGTGATGGATTGCATCTTAGGGACAGATATGTGCAAAACTATGCCCTATGTGTACAAAACATAATGCAAAATAATAAAACATAACTTTTTAATAGCCATATCATGTTTGCGCTCCACACAGTGGCGCGTGAAAACATGCCGTTATGCAAAAAAAAAAAAGAAAAGAAAAATTAAAAATTTTAAAATCCAAAAACAAGACATGAGAATAATGCATTATAGGGCTCTGCAAGCAGTATGTACAATGGTAGATTTCGGTGGTTGCTAAGGAGGCAGGCCCTGGAATAGTGAAATATCCAGGTTGTGTGCATGGATCACTATGCAAATGAGATTGGGTTACTGAATAGCAAAAATGGACTATTGTGTCTGGAGATAAAACTGGTTTAGCCCCTGAACCGTGTTGGTGTCCACAGAAGAGGTAGCTGACACGAAAAGGGTGTGTGTCACATTGTGTAAGCGGATTGGAGCTCAGTGCCCCCCCGTTTGCATGCCTCTCAGCTCAGCTAAGCTGGGGTTTGCGTCCAGTGCTGTTAAGTAGTGTTTATACTAATGGCACAGGTTTGCGCACTGCGGCGCAGTGCTTAGCAGGGAAAGTATTTAAAACAATAAAAAGGTAATAACCTTGAAAAGCCATTGGTGTATAAATTACTGTTGAGCCGTATTCCCCACACAGTGGGCCATTCAAACCCCTCAGTGATACACCTGACAGCTGGAATGCATCATAGTTAGCCAATCGCACAGGCTGCATTTGTAGCACACCACTATGAAGTATGCAAACACCCTACAATCTGATTTTTCCCACATACTCTGCACCATTGGAGTACACACTTGGGAATTTTAACTGACAGAATGCTAGGGGCTGCTGCTGCTCTGCTACATCTGTATGTGCTAGACGCTGAGGGCAGTATTGATGCTGACAATAGGCCTAGACTGAGAAGGAGGAGGGTTCACGCCCAGGGTAACCTTCCAGGGCTACATGAGCTGGAGATTGTAGGGTGCTACAGGTTGGACAGGGGCATACTACAAGAACTCACTGAGCTTTGCCGCCCTCAACTCAGACCCACAGCCAACAGAGGGGAACCCATCCCAGTGGAAACAAAGTCATGTGTAACCCTTAGAATATTAGCTACAAATACTTTCCAAAGACCAACTGGGGACATGATGGGGATCTCACAGACATCTGCATCCAGGGTACTCCACCAGTTCCTGGCTACCATGCAAACACAAGCCAGTGAGCACATTTATTTACCCCACATGCCTAAAAAGAGGACCAGCAGTATGCATCTCTTCCACCATGTAGCACACTACCCTGAGGTACTGGGTGCCATAGACTGCACTTATGTGCACATCAAAGTACCACCTGGTTAGGAGGGTAGAGTATACGTCAACCGGGGGGTATCACTCCATCAACTGCCAGGTCGTGTGCAATGCCCAGGGCATTATCATGAGTGTGTGTGCCAGCAGCCCTGGCAATTATCACAACTCCCATATTTGGCACACATCACAGTTGTACCAGACATTTGCTGGGGGAGACATCCCATACAGCCATTTGCTGGGGGATGTTGGTTATGCACTGGATGATGACACCCATTAGAAATGCACACACATCTACCGAAGAATGCCATAATGAGGCACACGTACAAACTAGGAATATCATAGAGTGTGTGTTTGGCTGCTCAACTCACGGTTCCCCTACCTCGATGTATCTGATGGAGCCCTGCAGTACTCTCCAGCCACATGTGCACAGATGTTCACAGTATGTGCCATGCTACACAATATGATCCTGCAGAAACAACTGCGGTGGGAACATCACAGGGAAGGGACACACAGCCCCCCACCAGTATCAAGGTCGCCACAGCCACAGGGAGACTCAAAGGAGGAACCCCCTGAGCCTGTCCCTGTAGGCAGACGTAGGTGTGTCCAGTATGCCATGGCCTTGGCAAAGAGGCAACGCATAGCACATGCACTGACAACCTAGGCTCCTAGGGACTGACACCTCACTCCAACTTGCATTCATAGTAAAAATAATGCCAGCCACACCACACAACCTGTACCTTACCATGTACTGGCTGTGTACTTTGTGCATCCGACAGAGTCAGCCCTGAAGCACTGTTACCTCAACTGCTGCAGGCTCAATGTAAGTCACTCTTGTTTACAACAAATGTATGGACCTGCTGCATGTATGCAAGGGAATAGCATTGGTTACTGGGCTACCTGCAGAGAACTAACAGCTATGTGAGACAACAGGAACTCTGTCCAGTACTGGCTGCCCCATAATATGCAGTAGGCCACAAGGCAGCAAAACCCACTGCACTATGCGAGGGGAATTGCACGATAGTGGGGTCATAGGGCAGACACATGACTGTCAGTGCTAGAGTCCCCTACCCTCAACACAGCTGTGTTCCCATACAACTGCAGTAACAGTATGTTTGCAAGGTTATAGCAGCAGACCACACAATCCCACAGCTCTCCCAAACAACCTGGTGCCATGTTCTATGTCCTCAATATCCAGGGGTCAAAGTGTTTGTTTGTCTGATGTTGATAGTGTCAAGAATTAAACATCACTTTCTGGTGGCTTAGTGGGCTAAGTACATTAGGACGGTTGATGGTGTTCATGGTTCAAAGCCAGGTGCATCTGCAATTTTGCATATGAGGTACTCCTGTGATAGGAGTCCCACAGACTGTCAATATCTCACTATTTGTTACTGCAAGAAAGCTGGACAAATCCAGAGACGATAGAGGGACAAGGGGCCACAGCTATGGACATTAAATGTGCTCTGAGTAACCTAGAAGGTGGCTAGTATAACAACAGGTTGAACAAGTCAGAGTTGCAGCAGGATGTAAAGGCTTTCATGTAACTGTGTCAGTACTTACAACAAGTCAGTGGGCACCATGTAGTAGTATATTACCAAAAAACACAACTTTCTGAGGAGCACAGCAGACATGTGGCGGAGTGCTAGATATCCTGCTAAACATGTACAGTCAGAGGTGTGAAGTCTGTAACCCTGTGTGTGCTGTTACATCATGTATCCCTGTCACAGCATATCTACAACTACTTAGAGCAGGAAATATGGACACAGCCATGAACAGGAGCTTGACGAAGGCCCACATATAAGGAGAAGGATTAACTACTGGCCAGACAAATGTAGAAAGTACAGAGAATAACAGGCCGTGCAGTACCATGGGTTCCCTGCTGTGTATGTAGTCAGTAACTCAAATGGCTCTCATCAGTTCCTAACATCAATCTATAATGATTTGCCTTTGATGTACCAGAAAATCACAATGCTATGTAATATGTACCAGACATATGATGCAAATCCCTGTACAGTGTATTACAGTCTGTACACACCCTAGGTATGACTCGGATATTCTGTGCAGCTCACAGCCAGGGAATCCCTTGGACATAATATCAGGGATATGCTGGACAGTTGAATCAGGTTGTGGCTGTAACATAAAAAATCCCGGACTGGAGTACAGGTAGGTCTGGCCTGGAGTCACCTTGGACTTACTGATGGTCACTCTGGGCATGTGCCTACACTTAGCTAGTGTTGTCCCATGTCTGATGCCTCTGCCTAAGAACTTAGATGTGAATATATCTCTGTATATACAGACAGCAGTGTATATGCATCTCTCTCTCCCTATCCCCCTCACACATGATTACCCTAACCTATCAGTATGTGGCGCATATAGTTATGTATGTATCTATATATAGATACTTGTATATAGATAACATATATATAAATATGTATTTGTATATATATATATATATATATATATATATATATATATATATATACACACACACACACACACACACACTCATAAAGGTGCAGAGTGATGTAGTGCTTCAGCCACTTATAAACCAAATGTAACCGGTGGCACGTGCAACTAGTACTGTGAGCTGTAGTGTGTAATAGGTAGGTAGGGGTTTTAATCTGACATAAGCCACTGTGTGTGTGTGTGTGTGTGTGTGTGTGTGTGTGTGTGTGTGTGTGTGTGTGTGTGTGTGTGTGTATGTAGCTATTACCAATACAGTAGTACAGACTTATGTCTGTGCAGTGGTCAATCATTTTATGGCCCTGTGATTAGCGTCCTCCACAACAGTGGCCTCCCTGGCAACAGCTGCTGATGTCATCCACCTTAACAGCAGTGGCAAATACTTCCAAAACACATAAGCTCCATGGAACATGCGATAATTATGTAGTGCTGTAGTATGTACTACTAGACAGATTGGGATTCTAATCTCAGAAAGGGGAAATCTGTGAATGTGTGTGTAAATATATCCCCTTGCAGCAGTATGCCTGTCTCGCCTATCTATGTGCAATGGTTATACATTTTGAGGCCCTGTCAACCCCCCCCCCCATCGGCCTCCTTATGTCATCTTCCTTTACAGCAGTGGCACCCCCCATCGGCCTCCTTTACAGGGCCTGCTGATGTCATCTTCCTTTACAGCAGTGGCAAACACTTCCAAAACACATAAGCTTCATGCCACACGTGTTAAGTACTTAGTACTAGATAGGTTGCGGTTCTAACCTATACTTAGTGCTATAGTATATACTACTAGATAAGTTGGGGTTCTAATCCCAGAAAGGAAAACTCAGTCAGCGTGTATGTGTGTTTGTAACTATACCCCCTTGCAGCATGTGTCTGTCTTGCCTATGTGTGTGTGCAGTGATTATACATTTTAAGGCCCTGTGATTACCTGCTGCCCCTAAATACCCCACATCTACCTAGACATAAATGCTATCTGCCGCCACCTACATTTGTAGGTACAGAACACCCAGGTGACAAACATCAAGGGTGCCATGCCTTGTCACAGGGTATGCGTGCAGGATTACGCTGTCTACCCTGTTACCCCTGACGTACTGCTCTACACAGATGCACCTAGGTAAACATGCACATATAAAGCCTTACCTTGCTGATGTTATATTTCTGCTTTTCTGCTATGCCATCCTGAGCTGCTGTATTGCCACCAAGTCTTCACAGCGTAGCCACTCAGACCCCTGCAACAGAAATATACAAAATTCTGAGAGACACCTGTCAGTCTGCAACACCTCCACAAGTCTAACATCATGCAGCAAAGGAACAAACATGTTAATGTATACTCATGACGCATGACAGCAGACAGCACCTGTCATGGCATAACAGAACCACAGTAAAAAATGTCATGTAATGTACTATAGTCACCCTGTGCATCAGACACATATTTGCATGTCCCTGCATTGATGGTATGGATGGCTGGGATGTGGCAGAGGTTTCGTCACATGCACAGGGTGTGGTGTGGGGGTGCCAGAGGCCTAGGCTGTGCCAAACAGTGGGCACTGTGTGTGGGAGTCAGGAATGGGTGGTGGCCAACTGAGCCATGGAGAGGTGCTGTGTGTGTCTGTTGGTGACCTGCATGTGACACTGATGTATGAGTGTGTGCATGTACACAGTCAAGCCATGTGCTAGGGTATATTGGACAGCAGTGGACCATGCATGGCAGACTGGACAGTTCACAGTCTTCAGCCATAAACACAGGAACTGGCTCTGCCAGGAGTGGCACTGGCACCACCAGGCCCAGGGTCAGATGCTGTACTAATCGCTCATAGTGACTGGTGTCTTCTGGGTCCATGTTCCTCACGGGACCATCCAGGACCACATGCTCGTGGCTTGCCATGTTGTGTGAACAGCAACTTCCCTTCTGCAGTGCTGGAGGTACTGCCACTATGGGAGCGTGAGTGTGCATGGCCATGTGGACTCTCAGCAGATGTTGCTGACCTATGGCCACATGTCCAACACCCTACTTCCACCACATGTTCTAGCACAGCCAATGTGCGGTCAAGGACTGATAGTGTCTCACCCAGTCGTCTGTCCACTACATCAGTGAAACGATACATGGCATCACCAATGTTGTGGATGGAGTCACAGATGCCAGCCAGTGATGCAGCCATGATCTTGAGCATCCATCTGATGTTGCATTCGGAATGTGCCTGTGCCTCCGTGATGGACCAAAATATGTGTCAAGTGACTCGTGATGTGACACCTGTGACAGGTGGTGGATGAGCAGCAGTCCTCCGAGCACCCCTGTCAGTCTGCCTATGTGGGACCTCACCAGCTGTCTGGCTATGGCTAGTGTTTACAGTCACTGATGCCATAGTCGCCACACTCTCCTGTTCAATGCTACCACACTCTGGCTGTCCAATATCTGCGGCCACAGATAACTGGGTATGTGTGGGCATACCGACTATGTGCGGGGACATTGGGAGAAAAAGTGGGATGTCAACCCATGGGATAGATTCAGCCCCCAACAATCCCACCTGTGCCTCACTATGGCCACCATCATCATCAGAGTCTGATGAGACACTGACTTCAGGTTGTGAGGGGGCACACTCCAACCCTCACAGTCACCTGTGTGGAGGAAGACAACATAACTACATTAATATCTGCACTATTATGTCTGCTGATCCCCACACACACATACAGGTGAAGTGCCACAACTGCACTATACATATCACATCTTATTTCTGATCCCATGCACAACACACAAGCAGACTACAACATACACAGACAAGACAGGCACTTAATAACATGCTCTGTAGCTACGTCTGGTTAATGTTGCCAGTACTATACACCTGTAAGATATGCGATATGTCAGTGTATGTGATGGACCTACAGCTAAAACACAGTGCACCCATCTTTACCATACTATTGCCCCCTGTATAGCAGAGTGCATAGACCTTCACAAAAATAAATGCAAATATGTTACAGCTCCTGCAAATACACTACTGTGATTGCCTATGTGTGTGTGCACTGCAGTGAACCCCTCCAAAACTGAGCATACAAGTATTGTAGTCTGGCTAAGCATAGCAGTTGTGTCTACAGTAAACTGGCAGCCCTTAACATTCTTAGTGTGTATATGAGCCATTCCAAAATAGTTTCACACTCACCGACTACAGGATGTTGGACTCTGGCCACACCTGATATACTTATGGAAATGTGAGAGAGAGGTATTGTCAGCAAGCACAAATGTGCCATTGTTACAGGATATGTGCGTATATCAACATGTACAGTAGGAACTGTGATACTGCCCACATTGCTGACATTCTGAGTATGTGTGCACAAGTGTGCACTACAAACAGACCCATCACGCAAATGCAGATTTACCTGACACCCCTCACTGCTACAGTATTACAGTGCTGAACACAAGAGGCTTACCTGGACAGTCCTTTGCTGTGGAAGCTATGCCACTCACCTCCACAACTTATAGGGTGATGGATGCTTGGGAGCTGGTGGTTGATTCCAGGTTTGCCAGAACTCCTTTGTGGCCGATAGTGGTTGTTCTGCTGCAGGCCCACCACCAGTGGCAGCACGGTCCCTGGCAACAGCAGCGGCCCTTTGCCGTGCAGCATTTATCATGTCGGTCACCCGGTGTCAGACCTGCTAATAGCTTCTTTCCTGTAACCCTACTTGGTTTACTGATGCGACGAGGTCAGCCCGCAGTGCAGCATGTTGCTCCTGATTCTAGTAACTCCTGGAGAGCAGTATGTTGTGACGCAGTCTGAGGCCATCCAGGATCACGTCATTTTCTGCAGCAGAAAAAGATGGTTGCCTTCCTCTGTAAGACAGGAAGAGGGGAACACGTCACAGGACCACATACATTGCTGCCCACTATGTACTCACCCTGCACATCCAAATTGGCTAGCACTATCCTCCACTAACTCCCAAGGGGAACACGTCACAGGACCACATACATTGCTGTCCACTATGTACACACCCTGCACATCCAAATTGGCTAGCACTATCCTCCACTAACTCCCACATGATACTCCGTAATCTATCAACACAGTATGTATCTGGCTATCAGTAACATAGTGGCAATACATCTTGCATTTTCTTCCATGTTGATTTTTTCTGATACTTGTTGCTTGTTGTCTAAAATGTTCACCTGCATCTTTTCTGTTGCATTTATTACTGCTTGTTAGCCTGTCTAAATTGTAAATGTTACTCTAAGCCTCTTACTTTTGGTTTAAGCACTTGGGCTTTAGGCCCACCCCTGAAGTCTCCCTGGCCTTTCTCCCTCAGATTCTGACAAATATGGATGGACAATGTCCTACATTTTCTCCTGCCAGTCTTGTTCATATGGGCATCCTGGCACAGTGTAGCAACTGCCTCATGTACACAGACTACCACCACCTCGAAACACAATTTGTGAGAGATGGAATTACATTAGGAACCTAGAGTCTTCCTCTGAAGCCAGTATATCTGGCACTGAAAAGGTTGTCAATACAATCACTGCACCTCAAACACCACCCACACCTACACAACACACACCCACATATGCAAAGGTCCTCAACATAAACATACCCAAACAAAGGAGACCTTCGAGGCAAAAACACATGCAATATCCACAGCCCTCCATATCACATACCATGCATAGTCCACATACCTTTGTCGCACAGCCACTAAGGCTTCACCATAAACCCAACATATTAGTCATAGGAGACTCCATTGTCAGACATACAGATGTGCCTCTCACCAGGCTGGATAAGGAGAAAGTCATGGTTAGTTGTGTGTCAGGTGCCAGAATCTGCCATATCACATACACACTGAAGTCTCTCAACAACAGGTACTGTTATAACTCTGTCATAGTCCATGCTGGCGTGAATGACTTGAGACGTACCTCCCTGGACTCTATGAAAAGAGACATGGTTGAGCTCACTGATTGTGTCCCAGGCAGGTATACCCCTAGCCTTAAGCAGCAGTCTGCCGTCACCCAGAATGAAGCCGCAATACAAACAGGAAATGATTGACTTTAACAATTGTCTTAGTTCCTGATGCAAATCCAGGGGGATCCAGTACCAGACAGCATGGGAAGATATGATCGACAGGTCACAATGCTTTGCCAGAGATGGCCTGCATCTGTATTACTTAGGTTTCAGGCTTCTGACAAAGGTTCTTGCCTCCCCCATAGTGCCTTTTTTAGGAAAATTGATGAGGTTAAAACTACCAACATAAAATTGTCAACAAAACACAAATTAAAGGTCATGCTGCTAAATGATAGGAGTCAAAACATGAAACTGCACTCATTGCAAGCATTCTTAACCCTGGAAAATGCTGACATCTGTGCAATCTCAAAACCCTAGTTCTGCTTTACCTGGTTACTCATTCTGTCTTACATTCAGACCCCAAACTGTGGGCAGTATAGCCAAAGGAGGTGGAGTGCCATCATGCATCAAAGATATACACAACTCCAGGCTGGTCAAACAGTATGATGCACAAGAGGTACTCCAGGTGCAGTTAACCATTGACAAGATCTCTGTTCAAATCACAGCTAGCTACTGGCCCCCATATCTGGCTCAAGATACCCATTCTGCCTATATGGACCTATTTGACTCTATCAGGATTCAACCCTTTACCCTGATCCTAGGTGACTTCAACTACCCAAACATAGATTGGAAGAAGTCCTCATGCCAGAACACAAATGCCCAGAGATTCATCGATTTTGTCAATGCAAACACCTTGGAACAGCTAGTTGATACCCCCACAAGAGGAGAAAATATCTTAGACTTGGTATTAAACAACATGAGTAACCACTGCGGCATCCCTACAGTATCATCCTCCCTGGTAAGATCCAATGATAAAGTGGCCACTTTCGAAGTCACCATCTCCTACAATACCCATCTAGCTAGGGTCTGATATAAAAATGTCTCCAGAATTGATTACAGCTTCCTGAAGGATGGTATAAACAGGTTCATACCCTCCTCCCTCTCTCTAGGAAATGGCACCAATATCCAAAATTACACCAAAGCACTATACGAGCATTTATAAGGATGCATGGAATCAGGAATACCCGACAGGACTAAATCATCCTCTGCAAGAATAAGTAAACCTGTCTAGTGGACATCTGCAATAAATAAACTCTATAACAAGAGGAAATAAATGCTGTCCAAGACCAAGAAGGAGCAGGTGCCAAATTGGAAGCACTGTCTCCTTAGCCTGAACAAGCAAATAAGAGCACTACTGAAATCCTCCAAAGCAAACTTCGAGTCCAAATTGGCAACATGTACTACAGACAGTCATAAGTCCTTCTTCACGTATGTTGGCAACCTCAAAGGAATCACCCGGCTCTGTTCAGAAGTGGTGGTCAAGGACACCACATATACAAATGGCATAGATATAGCAAACTTGCTGGCTGACAGACTCCGTGAAAACTTCACTCTTCTGTCCCCCCATCAGTAGATCAGGGCATCCCAGTATCTGCTCCCTTCCCCTTATATCTGGGGAACAGGTCATCACTGCTCTATCAAAGGCAAAAAAATACAGCCTCCATGGGACCCGATAACATCTCAGGCTGCATCCTACATGAACTCAGGCAAGAACTTGCAGCACCGTTAGGCACCCTATTCAACCAAAGACTGAGTTCTGACTTTGTCCCAGCTGAGTGGAGGACAGCCACTGTCATCCATTTGCACAAAGGTAGAGCGTCTACTGATCTGGGAAGTTATAGACCCATCAGCCTAACTAGCCTGATCTGCAAGGTCATGGTACCGATTATCATGGACCTCATTAACAGGGACATTGGCAACCTCCAAACACTTGATCCCACACAGTTTGGCTTTGATAAGGGGAGATCACGTCTGGTAAATTTGGTCAGCTTCTTTGAGACTGTCACCAAAGCCATGGATGAGAGGAAGACAATGCACACCGCCTACCATGACCTGGCGAAAGCCTTCAACACTATTCCCCACTCGGCCATAATAGATAACCTCTCTCAACTAGGCATCAAGCCATATGTTACCAGATGGGTAGCAAACTGGTGCACTGATAGAACCCACCTAGTCAAAATAGGAGAAGCCATTTCAAGCAGTAGACCCATAACAAGCGGCGTACCCCAGGGTTCTGTCTTGGGGCCTCTGTTATTTGGGATATACTTTTCTGAGGTTCAGGACAAAACCAGTGGGCTGTGGCTGACTGTGTTTGCAGGTGATTGCCTGCTGGCTGCTGTCACCAAACTCCCTAGTGATGTGGCTATCCTCCAAGTGGGTCTCACTCAGACAAATGACTGGTGCCAGAAACATGGCCTCAAGCTGTCTCCCACAAAATACATCATCCCCTTTGGGGAAAGTGAATTCCCTACACATTATCACATTAATAACTACGTCCTAAGCATGCAATCAGTTGTGAGGGATTTGGGCATGCAGGTTTATAGCAACCTGACTTTTGACCACCATGTTGCTTCCATTGTATGGAAAACCTTCTACATGGCCCACCTCGTAAGTAAGGGTATCTCATCCAGGGACAAGGAGGTCATAACATCCCTGTATTCTTCCCTTATAAGGCCCAATCTGAACTAGTTAACTTCATTCTTTCTGCACATATGGGTATTCGGATCCAAACCGGCAAAACTTTTCAAGCATCAGCTCCGAGCTCCAAGCTCCTCCCCTACCTATATTACATCACTTCCTCCTATGTAGCCCCAGATCTCATTTGCCGCTCTGAGTCAGCATCGTGGTCTCTGAGCTCTAAGCAAGGTGGTAAGGGTTTTTGGTCTTATTAGTGTAATTGGGTGTGAATACCTTTCCTTTTTTTCCTCCTTTCTTCGTGTTTGGTCGTTGTGTTCGTTTTAAAAAAAAACAAATAGTGTTTGTGTAGTACTGTTTTCTAGTCTGGTTTACGCCTAGGCCCAATCCCTTGTAAGTGTGTATGTGTGTGTGTGTGTGTGTGTGTGTGTGTGTGGGCCGTTAGGGCTTTTACTGTTCTCCACTATGACTGAACAGCCTAAGTTTCTTTTTAAGAAATGCACAGACTGTGGTCATAAGCTCTCACCGGCCGATGGCCACACTCTGTGTGTTCTATGTTTAGGGGTCGCCCATCTGTCTGCATCCTGTGACATTTGTTCAGGCTTTAACCCTAGGGCACTGAAGGATCGTCGGGCTAAGCTTGTGGCTAAAGGTCTGCTACCAGCTTTTGCCCTGGAGTCTGCCTCGGTTTCCTCCCCAGCCAGTGACACTGTGCAGGCAGGGACTCAACCTTCCATCAGGCCTGCTACATCGGATTCGTCCTAGAGAGGTAGGGACAGAAGAGAGAAGGAGAAGCGCCACAAAGAGAGGGACATTCCCAGAAAAAGATCACCGGACAGGGAGTGTTTCTCCAGTCCCTCTTCAAAGGCACCCAGGTCTCGTTCTCCTAGGCTCCGCACTCCCGGTTTCTCGCCGGAGCCGAGGGAGCCATTGGAGCCGAGGCACTCCCCTCAGATCCGGCCCAGACCCGAGTCGGTCGCTTCCTCCAGGTCGACTCGGAGTGTCTCCGAAATTGATATGGACAGGCTGATGAGGAGGTTCATCCAGAACTAGATACAGATGGAGGTCTTACCAGGGCCCATTCCCATGGGAGAGGGTCCTTCTACAACTATATTCCACCCTATTTCTCCTTCCCTGATCAGACCCGACACTTCGGGGTTCTCGGGTCCGAGACCTTTCGGAGCTGTTGGGTCGGCGCCGATGGTTCTCATTTCCTCGACGCCGGCCGTCACTTTGAGTTCCTCAGATCCAATCTCTGATCCAGGAGACTCTCGGAGCCGTGGTCGGGGAGTCGGACCCGAGGATCGAGATCTTGCCCTTTGGATCCCATCCTCGGTGCCCAGACTACCCTGCCATCAGCTCTGATCCCTGCTTCGGATCCAGGGAGAGCCTCATCCTTTCGGGCCACAGAGGTGTTCTCTCCATCGGCATTCGGGGTAGTGGAAAGGGTTCTCTCCCAGGGGTTGAGGCCACAGCTCACATACTCGGATCCTACCCAGACCCCTCTGATTTTGGATTCTGCTCCCATTACCCTGTTTCAGGGACAGCCCGTGCCAAAGCAGCCCCAGGTTGTTCCCCTCAGGGAATCCCCAGAGGCTTACAAATCCTCTTCAGAGAGTCCCACTGGAGAGGAACCTCGTAAGCGCAAGTGTAAAAGGAGGCACTTGGACCCCCCTGAGTCCATTACCACCAATACGGACTTGGATGAAGGAGAGGGTTCCCCCAGATAACCTACCGAGGACGTCTCATTCGGAGACATTATGGAGATCCTCTGCCAAAGAGGAGGTTGGTCAGCCCCCAAACCCTCTACGGATGAGTCCGTATTCCTGGAGGCCTTTGGCGCGGGCCCATCTACTTCCTGGGTCTCCCCTCCAGCTGACCTTTTGGTGGACCTCATCACCACTAGGGCATGGAAGGATCCTGACACTGTAGAGCCTATATCCAAAAGGCCAGACAAAATTCTTTCCCCGCCGTCAGACAGGCAGGCATGGTCCAAGGGAGCCCCGGTAGATGCTTTGGTGGTTGCAGCAGCCACAAAGAAGGAACTGGCACAGGAGAGTTCCTCGGTTCATCCATCAGACAAGGAGTCCAGGTCGATGGATCGTTTCGGGAAGCACATGTACTCGTCAGCGACATTTTATATCCATGCGCTGAATTACTTGGCACATGTCATCCAACTGCAGCGAGACCTTATATCTGAACTAACTGAGTCGCCCCTGGAGTCTCTGTCGCAGCAGGACAAGCAGTCCTTTACTGTGAAGATGACTACAATGAAATCAGTGACTGATAACCTCTATGCGTCTCCTCTCTCATGCTACGGAGGGATCCGCTAGAGCTGCTGGTACAGGCGTTGCCTTGAGGCGACACGCCTGGATCAGGGTGTGTCAATTTGTGGACCCCTTTAAGGCGTCTTTCACCAACGCCCCTTTCGATGGATCATCCCTCTTTGGGAAGACTGTACGTGACACACTAACCCAGAGTGAGAAGGATGGAAAGACTTTGTCAGCCGTCGGAATCCGCTTCTCTAACCCCCAGAAGTCCTATTCCAGGAACCAGAAGGGGCAAAAGAAGATGTGGTTCTGGAAATCAGTCTTTTCGTGACACTCAGGAATATTCGTCCCCCAGAGGCAGAGGGGTCAAGAACGACGCCATCCCAGGGGCAGAGGGGGTCCCAGAAACTTTGGGTTTAGGGAACCTTTTTCCGACAGACCCGCACAGCAACCCTGCGGGTTTGCCAGGCTGCTGTGCTCTGGAGGCAGTCGGGGGAAGATTTTTCTTACATCCAACGGCATGGGAGTCCATTACTGCAGACCGCTGGGTGTTAAACATCATATCCAGAGGATATTCTATCCCCGTCACTTCAGATCCCATAACTCCAGCACGCCTTCCAGATGTTCCACCCGCTCACAGGGAGGCTGCAGCATTAGAGGTTTTGAAGATGCTACAAAAACGAGTCATCAAGCCGGTCCCCCCAGATCAATCCAGTTTAGGCATCTACTCCAGGTTCTCTTTAGTGCCAAAGAAGACGGGGGACCTCAGGCCCATTTTGGACCTGTCTATCCTCAACCTGTCGGTAGAGAAACAAATATTCCGGATGGTCACTCTTACAGTCCATTCTACCGTTTCTGAGAGAATGCGACTGGATGTGCTCGTTAGACCTGCAGGACGCTTACTATCACATCAAGATCCACAGGAGCTCCAGGAGTTTCTACGCTTCCGACTAGGGGCCAGTCACTTTCAATTCAGAGCCCTACCCTTCGGTCTCACCACAGCCCCCAGGGTGTTCACCAAAGTTATGGTGGTCGTAGCGGCTCACCTGAGACTTCAGGGCATTCAGGTATTCCCCTACCTAGATGACTGGCTCTTTGCTGCATCCACCAAACGTCTCCTGTGTCAGGCCCTACACTACTTCCTAGGTCTGGTTCACAAGTTAGGCATCACGATCAACCTCAACAAGTCCCACCTGACTCTGGTTCAGATGGATTTGATTCAGTCAAAGATTTTTTCTCAGCCCGGAAAGGATAGAAAATCTCAGACTCCATGTATCAGCGATCTTGGATCACTCTGTAGTCACAGCAGCCAATGTTCTCAGGGCCCTGGGTTCGATGGCAGCCTCAATATCTATCCTCCCTCTTGCACGTCTTCACATGAAAGTCCAATGGTCCTGGCTAGACCTACCGATGAGTTTCCACATTCGAATCAACCGGACATGCAGAACATCACTCCAGTGGTGGCTTCAATCAGCGGACATTTTTGTGGGACACAGCTTTCTAGCCCCTTCGGCTCAAGTCACGGTGACCACAGATGCCTCCCATCTCGGATGGGGGGGCACTTCCTGGGAAGAACGGTCCAAGGCACGTGGTCCCTTCCAGAGACCAAGCTACACATCAATGTCCTGGAAATGAGGGCAGTGCTTTTAGCGTTGAGAGCCTTCCACCCTGTCCTACCTCCAGGGATGGTAGCCATTCAGTCAGACAACGTGGCTGTAGTCTGGTATATAAGCAAACAGGGAGGGACCCGATCCTATCCCATTTGTCGCAAGGCCATGAGGGTTTGGGAGTGAGCCATATCCACCAGCTGGTTTCTCATAGCAATGCATATCCCAGGACGATCCAACATTCTAGCGGACAGTCTCAGCAGGACAATCCTTCTGCCTTACGAGTGGTTTCTGAAACAATCAGTGGCAGAGAAAATCTTCCTTGTTTGGGGTCAACCTTGCTGCGATCTCTTCGCATCCCCTTCCAACACGAAGTGCAACAACTTCTTCGCTCTGATTCCCCCTGCAGGGGATGTCCCGAAGGACACTGTAGTCCATGCTTGGCCTCCCGGGCTACTGTATGCTTATCCCCCGTTACCTCTTATTCCGAGGTTCCTTCAGAGAGCTTGCCGGCTGCAGTGCAAAGTCATTCTCATAGCTCCCTTCTGGCCTCGCCAAGTGTGGTTTCCCTTCCTATGGTCTCACCTGTTGGCTCCTCCATGGACTCTAGATCCATGTCCGGATCTAATTTCTCATCCGTCGGGCATGCCCCTGCCCAACCTGGACAGTCTCAAGCTGACGGCGTGGCTGCTGCAGTTCCCATGATCATCAGGACTCCCGGACTTTCGTCCCCTGTTAAGAACATTCTGGTAGCTTCTCTTAAAGCCTCCACTAGGAAACTTTACAGTAGCAAGTGGAGACGTTTTTGCATTTGGGCCTCTCAACGCAATCAGAACCCGTTTACAGTCTCTGTTCCGGTCATACTGGATTTTTTGGCCGATCTTTTTCGATCAGGTGTAAGTGCTTCCACCATCAAGGTTCAACTGGCTGCCATCTCTAATTTTCATGTAGGTGAAAATAAGGTTGCTCTGGCTTTTGCCAAATTGTGTAAAGCTTTCCTGAAGGGCACCTTTTAATTGCGACCACCAGGTAAAGAAACAGTGCCCCCCTGGGATCTGACTTTAGTCTTTAAAGCTTTGACCCCCCCCCCTTTCGATTCAGCCTGTTAAGTTCAGATGAAGTTTTTGTCGTGGAAGACAGCATTCTTGGTTGCCATCACTTCAGCTAAAAGAGTTTCAGAGTTGCAGGCCTTATCCTCCTTGCCCCCCTATTTGGTTTTCCACAAGGATAGGGTTTCACTGCGTACGAACACTTCTTTTCTTCCCAAGGTGTCTTTAGCAGCCAATATTGCCAGTCTTCTTCCCAAATTTCCAAAATAGAGGTGAACATAAGCTTCATTTATTGGATGTACATAGACAGCTTCGTTTTTACCTCCATAGGACTAAACCCTTCCGGAAGTCGGATCAATTGTTTGTCTCTTTTTCAAAACCATTTTTGGGCAAAGCAGTTTTGAAAGTGTCCTTAGCAAGGTGGAGCACTCTTTGTATTGCACAAGTTTATAAGGACAAAGCTTTATCTCCTCCTGGTGTATTGAAGGCTCATTCCATTGCGGCAGCGACTTGGGCCAATTCGCATACATTTATCTCTCATTATAAATTAGATCTTATTTCTAGAGGGAGAGCATCCTTTGGCTCTGCGGTGCTCAGAAATATCCTTCCATAAGGGCCACCCAGGAATACTAGTAGCTGGGGACTCTGTCCCATATGTGCAGAAAGAATGAAGTTAACTACTTCAGATAAAGAAGTTATGTACTTACCATAACGTTCCATCTGAGTAGTTAGACTTCATTCTTCTGCACCTTCCCTCCCTCCATCCCCCTCACTCTTCAGGTTTTTCCTGTTTAGGATTGTGGTTATGTTGCCATTTTAGTAACAGCAAACTCGATCTAGGGCTAGATAGGAGGAAGTGATGTAATATAGGTAAGGGAGGAGCTTGAAGCTCGGAGCTGATGCTTGAAAAGTTTTGTCGGCTCGGATCCGAATACCCATATGTGCAGAAGAATGAAGGCTAACTACTCAGATGGAACGTTATGGTAAGTACATAACTTCTTTTTATTGAGTACAGTGCCCCTGGCATGTACCTTGCAAAGCACATGCAGCAGCTGGAAAGACCACAGAGGTTCCTCGCCAGGAGAATCTATGGCCTCAAACATCTACCATACACAGGCTAAAAGCCCTATGCCTCTACTCAGTTTCATACAGACTCCTCAGAGGTGACCTCTGTCTGGGGTACAAGGCAGTCATGGACCCCACCTTGATGAGACTGCTGCACATCCACAAGTTGAGCTCCACTCAAGTAACCTGCACATGCACCCTCATCCTGGTCTGTGATATCAACAGGACTTATTGACAGGACAGATTTGTGTCCACAGAGACTCCCCCTTCTGTGGAATAGACTCCCTGTCCACGTCAAGCAGAGTACCTGGATAACTACATGGGAAACAGAAAATACACCCTTGGGATTCCACCCGTGTCCCTGTTGTACTGGGGCATCAGCTGCTGATTTGCATAGACATGGGCTAAACTTTTGGCTAGGCTTATAAGGGCCTCAGGGCCATTAGCCTAGTAGCCTCCTATGATCCTATGAATACTGATTATGGCCCTGTGTGCTGTGACGAAGTGTGTTATGTGTCCACTCCCATCTGTGCCATCAATTGTGTGTCCCCTATGAGCGACGTCCCAGTACCATGTTATATAGCCACCGTCCGACAAATAGGTGAGTGTTACTACAAGTATATGGGGACAGTCCAGCAACATCCATGTGATGCCGTGACAGCACTGCAGACGTGCTGTAGAGTATCTTCCTTGTAGGTGTCCGACTTCTGCAGTACACAGATGTTTGCAGAATGTGTACATGTGCCTGATATATGTGGACCTTCTGCCAGACAAATGTGGATGTCTGGCAAATGGTTGGACAGTATGTAATGGTTGTTTTCAGAGTGTGGGGAATCTGTCTGTCACATACCAAAACCCTCAGAAAACAGTCATGGTACAGAAATATCTGGTACTGTATTCATTCCCTTACTTTGTATGCTCAATATGCACACTCTGTTGCTGACATCAGCCCGTGTCCCTCCAGTAATACTGGCTGTGACCTGAAGTCCTGCTGTAAGGGGTCACCAGGTATGCTAGCCATAGCTCTGAAGAGATGAGATACAGATGTCGAGTACACAGTGACCTAGCCATAGTACATCAGGGGCAGTCAGGGACATCAATGTTTGAACTATTCTTGGGTGACATTCACAAACTGAGAAGAGCTGAATGACAGAACATCATGTGATATACCAGCTGTGTCCACCATGACTTACAGTCAGTACTGTCTAACATACAATCCAGTAGCATTCGTACAGGAGCCGACTGTTGTAGGAGGGACTCAGAGTGCCAGAGCTGTGATCTGCATCACAGCAGGCAAAGTTGAAAGGGAAACCTGTAGGTGCTGGACAGCTAAATGTCAGCAACATGTCATTCTAAGATATGTACTACAGGCCTACTGTTGTAATCCCTATTCCCCATAACTGCATCCTCATCTGCATGCCATGACATGGGGACGTCTGTTACATACATATCTGGTAGAGTGCTATACTCCTCTTTGTGCAGAAATCCTGAAGAATAATGCTTGTGATATCGCAGTCTATCTTTGTAAAGCAAATCACAAACCTGTTTATCATAGGCATCTGCTTGCCTTTTGTAGGTAATGCTGAAGAACAGGTGATTGCCCCTGCACCAATCTGTGGCTCAGACATGCTAATTGTATCCAGAACAGCTGGGTTGCACTTTAATTAGCCAATGGCATGGCACAACAGTGCTATATTTAAGGTCTTCATGTAGGCCTTGGCCCCTTTGCTAGTCTGTGAGATGGACATTATGGAAATGTGGAGACTGCATCATCGCAGAAGTTAGGTAAAATACTGTCCACTGTTGGGATTTATGTGGTATTTCCACAGTTTGGCATGCTATGTTTGGCCGTTGTGAAAAGGCATTCTGATTATGTGGCAGTTTACTGTTAAACAGTGTGGGTTAAGGTCAGTAAGGTGGAAGACAGATATGAGTGTCATATGCATCAGAATATGCATGCTGCTGCAGTAGCTGCTGGTTTGTCAGCTGTGTATGTGTGTAGGGGAAGACTGTGACACATTTGCCTGTTGCTTGACCTTTGCCCCCCACCCCTTTATGTATGGGTGTTGTGTGTATCCCTTGTTCTAGGTAGTTGTGAGGTATGGTAGGTCTGTGGCAGGTAGCCAAACATACTAATGCATATATTGCAGGCTGCAACTGCTGCGTTTTGCTCAGGGGTCATACTGGGAAGTGTGAACACATTGGAGGACAGCAAGCTGTTTGTGTCAGTGAGGGAGCAGTGTCAGCTCTGCTCTTACAGCATAGCCAGGGTTAGGATACTCATAACAGTCCAGGTGAGGCATGTGCTTAATGTACATATGTTATGTAACAGTGCCAGTTGGAGAGTGGTAGGTGACATTAGGTAGCCTATACATATTTGTGCACTGTGTCCCTACCTACAGGCCTTTGACATGCTAAGATGGGTAGCAGTGAATGCAGTAGCAGCAACCTGTTTTGGTTAAAATTGCCGGACTCTGTCATTATTTGTTGTATTCACAAGTATGTAATTAAAGTGAAACACACTGGATTCGAACCCAGTACTGTGGGTGGCAAAATGTACAGCATGCTAGGAATTTAACAGACTGAGCTACTGAGTCAGTACTGCAGCAGTTGTATTTGCAAGATATATGTGCATACATACAGTCTCTTACACAGGATTGGCATTAGCATGTGTGTTCTGATGGGTATGTTTTGTAACACAGAACTGTCTGTCATGATTTTGTAACCTCACTCTGTACTGACTTGCCAGTACTTCAACACACAGAATAGGTTTTGTGAAAACTGTGCCAAAAGTAGGTGGCACAACTGTGGACATTCTGCAACTGTCGATGCAGTTGTCAGCTATACCTAATATCCTAAGCCTTATGTACATCCATCATTATTTATTTGGCTGTGTACTGGTTTGGTGTCTGCATCACAGTCCCAAGTACACTGTCAGTTTTCCTATTATATGTACAAGCAGTGCGTCATTGGCAGTCAGGATATGTTTATAGAAACACCTGTTTTATTTCAGAGCTGAATAGCCTAGTGGGATAATGCACTATGCAGTAGTTGACAGTGTCCCGGGTTTGAGACTTGCCAGGGGTAATTATTTTGCAGATGTGTCTAACAGTGTCAGAAACACAGAAGGTGATTAAGGCAGTTTTAAGCGGGTTTGCACAGTGTGCTGCACCACTTAGCCCCGCTTAAACTCATTCTAATTCCAAAAAAAAGTAAAGAAAAAAGGGGTGCTACGAAAGTGATGAAATGGGGGCCAAGCAGGGTGGAAAACACTGTGAAAGGCAGGTAGGGATGTGCAGGACAGGTATAGGAAAGGACCATAGCTCTCTATTTCTTCTAAAGCAACAGCTGTGCAGGTTGTAGACAATTTTGAATTTGGAGCCTCTGAGGGCAACATAAATGTGTTGATTGATTCATGTAATGATTAAAGTGTGTCCAGCGGACGCGGGTGTGAAATGGAGAGCTATGTATGTGTGTGGCAATTTTTTTTTTTTTTTTTTTTGGGACAGATGCCCATTTTTTTTTTTAAGAAAAGAGTGGAATGTTGGGGAAGGCATGTAGGTACATGTGAGGAGGTAAGTTGGGTAGGAGAGGTTGCCTTTGCAAACAGACAAGACAGCATACTGGGGTGGTTTATGACACATGAGGGTGTAAACATCTTGGACGGGAAGGGTGTTGTGGAATCAGAGAGCCATGTGACCCCACACGGCAGCATTGAGACTGAGCTCCCCACCCATGGGCAATCAACACTGCTCCTTCACTGCCCCAAAGGTGGCTGTGCTAGAGGCTGGGTGCTTGGGCCATCTTGCCTGTCCATGTTGGCCAGTCTGCCCTCAATCTGGCGCAGGCGATCCTCGTAACCACTGTGCACGATCCTGCGCACCATCTTCTCTGGTAGCTGTTGCTGGGTGACAACTCCCGCATCCACACCCATTCCCAGGGGGCCCCCGTCCCCTGAGGTGGTTCTACCCATAGTTGGTGCAGGACCAGTAGAGGGGGCAGCACCAGGCTAGGTCCCAGATGTGCTGGGACCCGTTGCCATGGCCGGCTGAGGTAGGGTAGGTGGATTGCCAGGAACCGGCCTACCCATCGAGCCATGGTGATGAGGTTTTTCAAAGTGTATAGGTTAGTAATGAACAGAACATTTAATTAGTTATAACAGCATGCCAGAACGTTGCACATAAACCAGTTAAATAACATTGTATAGCATGTGGAACACAACAGTAAGTGGAATAACAGTGAGTATTGTAACAGCATGCCAGTAACAGTTACGCATAAGGCCAACAACATTGGTAATTAAACAATGGTATGTTAGTATGCAGCCATTGTAATACGTAACAATAATAAAATGTTTCGAGAACAACATATGTTAAAAGTAAACCACAACCGAATGTATAACAGTAATAAATTATGATGCAGATAAGGGGTGGGGGGGGGGGGGATACATTCCATTACTACCAGTATAGGCTATATTGTTTGTGACAGTACTCTTATATACTCTACAGGTCTGCCCTTACATTATGTATACAAGTGCCCTATAGCTTCTAAACCTCTGTAACTATTCACATGAGACAGTATGGGCCAAGCTGTAACACATACAGGGGGACTATTACATATGATTACCAAGGTATATTGTGGACTGATGTAGTGTGACTGTGCTATTGACATAAATCAAGTGGATGTTAAATCTGTGTCCAAAGGAATTGGCAACAGTGATCACAGTCCGTGACAGCGTGTCATGCATAGTACAAAGAATTTGCCTATCATGCCGTCCTTGGTAGGCATGGGGTTAGTCTATCAGCAGACATTCACAGACACACCAGGCATACAGCTGTACCAAGATTAAACAGTTTTATTTATTTAATTAACTTTTATTACTATTTTACTTGTTGATTTTATTTACTGACATCTTATCACCTTGCTGAGCAGTGCTGTTAACACTCTGGTACATCTGAACACAGAAATTATTAACCCATTCTGACAGCTACTACAGCCATTTATTTACCTGTAATTCCTGTGTGGAGAACATCTGTTAACAATACATAACTGTTTTTATAAATATTTAGTAGTACTTGTCTCTGGATTCGAACCTCAATCTGTGTGTGACAAAATATAGATCACACCTATCATTTACCAAACTGAGCTACTGAGCCACTGGTGAATATTGAATTGACTGATATGTGCGTAGAGCTCATCTGGTAACAAAATATGACCTGGTAATGGAGGCAGAGTGTTGTGCAAGACTGCAGTGACACAGAGATAGTAGATGAACTGTGCATTAATACATGGAATGCAGGTGTAGACAGTTAACTCCTAGTGGGTGGGAATATGTGTGATGTGTACAGACCATATTGGAGTGCTGGGTTGGCTACTTGACCCATATACAGTTGCAGATGGTATATTTGCAGTTTCATACTTGCCTGCAGCACCTAAGAGCAGGAATGCATATAGGTAAAATGCAATGGTTAACACAAGACAATCCTGAGATCCACAATATACCTTGGGTGTTCCTATTATTGGTTCAGGTTTTGGTGCAGAAGAAATATTATAATGCGTTATATCTTGTAGTATAGCTCCACATCTACAGTTTAGCAAAAAACTCTTTATTAGCAAACCTTCAGTCACTTAGTGGTATTATTCCTGTTTTTACTTCACAGCAAATGCACTACTCGATTTCATGACCAGCAGCCCCAAATACACACATATTGCACAACACAGCTTTATTAGGGGTGACTTTTTGCAGTGACTGGTATATGTCTACAGTCTTTATTGATGAACAGTTCATGTAATACAAGTGTTGCAGTACACCTGTAATTCCACAATTAATGCAGTAGAAACTTTATTCGGGTCTATATTAGAACATCGAATTTTCAGAACTTCGAATGTTCTGAGATCGACCCCTATTCAGCGAATGCTGAAAACATCGAACATACAGAACAGCAATTTTTTCCTAGGGAAAAAATTCACTGTTCCAAAACACATACACACAGCACAAGCACACCAAACAAACAGCAATCCACACACATACACTTAAAATCTTACATCTAACCCTGCACTAAACTGTACATACACCACTATCTACCCATATCTACCCACTTACCTTAAGCCAAACCCTAACCCTAAGGTCCGTCACTATCGCACACACACCTCACCCGCGCCCTAACCCTAACTCATCTACCCTGCCCTAACCCTCACGTCCACACATTCGCACACTTACATGACCCGTGCCCTAACCCTAACTCACCTAACCCACCCTAACCCTCACGTCCACACAATCGCACACTTACCTGAACTCGACCCATAACTTTCCACCACAGTGCTGAAAATGGTGAAGCGACAGGAATGGACAACCAAATTCTTTCCCTAGGAAAGAATTAGTTTTTCTGTCACTTCGTTATTTTCAGCTTTCGCTGAATAGTGAACGATATTAGAACATTTGAAGTTCTGAAACTTTGATGTTCTAATATAGACCCCTTTATTTCCTTAGTATTATTAATGTAATAGAACTTTATTTCCTTAACATTATTAATGCAGTAGAAACTTTATTTCCCTTAACATTATCGGGTTTCATGCTTTCATCTTTATTGAAATGTACCTGGCATTACTCACTTATATCAGTCCAGGTCTCTGACCACATTCATTGTAGAACAATAAATATTGAATGTACCTACTGGCAGTTACTGATTTACTCTTTCTTGTTCATATGACTATAGATTACAAGACACATCTTTCCTTACCACACTCATGGCGCAACCTGGCCATGCACCCTGCATGGGCCTCCAGGTTTCGAGCTCTCTCGCCTACAGCTGTGTGGAGAAAAACACA
>NC_056748.1:256152069-256154569 GCF_019279795.1 Protopterus annectens | reverse complement strand
ACTCCGGTCCACTAATGATTGGCAGTAGATTTTTTACATACCGAGTTGCCAGCCCTGACGCACAACCTTCAATGAAGGTACGCCCATTCACGCATGTCTCCACACAGAAGACGCTTTAGCTGAGAATCAAACAGGACAACGTCTTACTGTGAGGCGACAACACTACCGCAGCACCACCACCGCAGTAAAAACTTTTATTCACTTATTTTAGTGTTTGGTCCTTCTTTTTGCCCTATTTTTGGAGATCAAAGGGCTTAGTGCAGTGTTTATTTGCGAGTGCTGGATTTTGTGGACTGTGTTATTTGGAGTTAGCCGAGCACCTCGGTGGTTAGCTTGCACCTGTGACTGGGTTTGGAAGATATATATATATATATATATATATATATATATATATATATATATAGATAGATATAGATATAGATATATATATATATATATATATATATATATATATATATATATATATATATATCTATATATATATATATATACACACACAAACACACACACACACACACACACACACACACACAAGTCTACTTCATTTCACCGAAATCCCATTTCAATGACATTCATTTCACTAAGACCAAATCACCTAAACTTCAAAACACTGACAACTCATTTCAGTGAATCTCATTTTACCAACAGCTTAAAATACTACACAAACAAACTCACAAAACTAATGGCTACCTCTTTTTACAACTTAAAACCTACTTGTATAGCCTCTTAACAAAAAACAGACAATATAAACCCCCCCACAGCCCCCCCAACTCTATATACTAACTCCAGGGAACAGGGCATGTACCTTTTACTTGCCTCACCGTACTCTACACACTGCCACATCAAGTCAATAGCTTATAATTCAGTGAAATGAGGTTCAGTGAAATGAGTTGTCAGTGTTGTGAACTTAGGTGATTTGTTCTCAATGAAATGAATGTCAATGAAATGGGATTTCAGTGAAGTGAAGTAGACCCATTTATATATGTTTATATATATATATATATATTTATATATTTATATATATATATTTATGTAAATGAGTCTACTTTGGAAGCTTGAAGTTTCAAAATTTCGAATTTCATATGGTCGAGACCATAACATCGAAGTTACGAAACTTCCAGCGCTTTAAATGGCGATCGTCATACAGAGCGGAACAGAAAATTCACCATTCTCTTCACTGTAGTGCAATTTCAGAGTTGGTGTATTTAATTAGCAGGGGGGGGTGGGGCACGGGGGGGGGGGCTTTCCCCCTGCATAAATGTAAAAAAAAATAGTTTTTATTTTTTTCGAACTTTCAAAACTTAAATATTATGGTCTTGACCATATGAAGTTCAAAATTCTGAAAGGTCGAGTTTCCAAAGTAGATATATATATGTGTGTGTGTGTGTGTGTGTGTGTGTGTGTGTGTGTGTATATATATATATATATATATATATAAAATTTTATATATATATATATATATATATATATATATATATATATATATATATATATATTTTCCATAGTTAATGGAGACAGTATTGAAAAACAACTTTATTGTATTTGAAATAAACTTTTTAAACTAATTAAGGGGATGGCTATGGGACAGCATGTACCTCAGTTTTTGGGAACATGGTGATGTCATGGGAGAATAAGTTTGGTCAGTTGAATATGTTCGCTGTTGGAAACTGTATGTCTACTTTTTAGATAAAACATTTATTTTGTTGCAAATCACTAAAGCTAGGCTATTAGAATTTATAAGTTATATAAATAATACTATAAATTTGTAAAGGTTTATATTTCCTTTTGGCCACACATCTATGAATTTTTTGGATGTGTTGGTCACCAAAACATTTGACAATTTGCTTCAACCATCTAATGAAAAGCCACATTTTCCAATAGCCGCCATCCAATTCCATTTAAGAAGGATTAGGTTAAGGAACAACTGGTGAAGGTAGCCATATGGGAAAGGCAGAAATGTTAAGAATTTAGTAGGAGGTATTGATAAAATTAATTTGCACAGTTGTAAAATCAGGAAGGATACCAGGAAATGTGGAAGTTGTAAGCAGTGTCCTATCTGAGGGCAACAGGATAAATATTTTGAGTAAGACCTGGTCCGTTATTTTTCCACCTAATGGGAACTGTCTAAGGGCTTGGTTTATTTTGCTATTTGTAGACCATGTGGACAGAGGCGGCGGAAGCTGTTGAAGACTGGGGTGGGGGGGGGGCACTTAGTGATCTAAAAAGGGCAATTTTTTAAAACTATTTACTACCTCAACATAGGTTCACTTGGAGGACATTTTAAACTAAGCCAGTTTCCCTTCTGGTGCTTGAATTAACATTTCCTGATTGGTCTTACCAATCCCATGGCTGATAATTGTATATTAGCCCTATTGAGAATAAATGTGGTCATGCTATAGATAATTTGACGGGCCCATGTATGGGATGCAGCATTTGGGAACTGCAGCTATCCATTAGTGGCATTAGGGGCAATCCTGGAGTACATTTTCAATTACCCATC
>NC_056748.1:255797069-255817069 GCF_019279795.1 Protopterus annectens | reverse complement strand
GAGCCAGCATCTCGAGCTCTGTTTACTTTGTCCAGGAAGGAAATGAGGGCAGTGTTAGTACTATGTCCAGGCATAAAGCTATGTTGAGTTGGTGTTGTATCAAATGACTGAGGAGTTGGATGTAAATACATTTCTCAAGTATTTTGGAGATTGGGGAGAGAATGGCAATAGGACAGAAGTTTAAGATGTTGAAGTTGTTGCCGCCTTTATGAAGTGGAAGGATAAATGCAAATAAATACATCCCCTTACCCAGACCAAACTACAAACCTAAACTGCATACAGAACCACTACAAAATGAACTAACTATGACTAACAAACCTTCAACCTAACATATACCCATAATGTAACTTCGCAAAATCAGTCTTCAGGCAGTCACACTATGAACCATACCTACAAGTATGCAAATACTCTAATTCACACCTCATGCAAATGGTCAAATATGTCTGTAGTCAACCATTTATCTATATCTGTATCCATAACTATATCTAGATATCTATATCTACAGCTATAGCTATCTACCAATCTGTCAATGTGTTTGTGCTTTTAAATATACCTTTGGGCTGTTCCTCCAATGTTAAACAGGAACCTGGTTGCACTAGCTAGTAAACTGATCAGGGTTAGTGAACTTATTTCCAAGGATTCGTGATATTGTTTGAAGCCTTACTTCTGTTCTGATATCTGTCTCCATTTTATTTTTCCCACCCACCTGCCCAACTGTTGTTGTATTCTTAAAATTTGATGGCTTTTGAGTTGCCCGCCTCTACTATAAATTTGATATTGGACACTCCTCCCAGTCCTGTTGCATCAGCTCGTTCTACTGAGTACAGTGAGATCATTTGGGAAGACTCACCCACTTAGTTTCTTAACCTTGAATTATCTTCTGTTTCCTCCCTTACTACTTAACAAAAAAATATACACTTTATTCAGCTGCTTTTACTGCATTTGTATCACTTCCCACTTTATTACTTTATTTTGCTTTTGCTGCTTTTTCTTAAAAGTATTCATTTGCATTTATTCTGCTGCATTTATTACTCCTTGTTTGTAGCCTGCTTAAATTGTAACTGTTATTCTAAGCCTCTTTGTTTTGATTTAAACACTTGGGTTCCAAACCAGTTACTTTACATTAGGAAGATTTCTGGTGTAAACTCGTATGGCAGGAGAGAATAGCCTACACCCTTCTAAGCTGGAAACTGCTGATTGAAGGCCTATTGTGTCTGTTATTCTGAAGTGTTTTAGCTCTGACATAAGCACCTGGGCTCCAAAACCAGTTGTTTTACATTCAGAAGGTTTGTGGTCTAGACTCTTGTGGTGGGAGATTGTGGACTGCACCCTTCTAAGCTGGGAATTACTGGTGAATTGCTACTTTATTTAAACTGTTTCTTGCTGTTGTGACTGTAATTCTATGCACTTTGAATTTTTAGTACTTCTGCATTTTATAGCATAGGCCAGATTCAGAGTTGCTTGACTGTTTGGTGTCACTTGAGTACTAAAACCACCTCTTCATTGAGATATTGAAAGAGCTGAATCATCTGTTGTTTCCAACTAAGTATAAGTGCCTGATTTTGCACTTATATTGCACTTTTAATTAGTATTTGCATTCTACTGTCTGTTTGAATTGTCTGAACTGTTTTTTGTCACATTTTACTGTATGCTGTACAAGTTCAGCTGTAGCATAGCCCAGTTCCAGGATTGCTGTTTCTGGGTCTGTTTTGTAACTTCTGAGCATCAAATTCAAGCCATCTTTGTTGTTGAAGGCCCTTCTGCACCTATCTAATTGAGGGTGATTGGACTGGAGCTCAGAGAAAGGCTCCTTGTTGGCTATTTTGAGTTAAAAAGGGTTATTTCTTGTTTTATTTAATCCCTGAGTTTGCATTTGTTTGCGTGTAGTGCACCATAGTGTACTACTGAATAGCTGTGGTTACCATTGCTGGTTATAGATGTAAAAGTTGTGCTTGTTAAATTTTCTCTTAGCACATTGCTTGTGGTACTCCAGAGTTTTTTTGCAGCCCTGCTCTACTGCCATGTGGAACACTAAGCCTAGCCTCAGCGATGCCAACACACCTCTTACCCACTAGCCATTCCTAAGTGTGACCTCTTTTCCTGACCATAGGTTTTTTGTGCTTCTGCTGTACTGTTAGGTGGTATACTAAGCTTAGCTTCAGAGGTACTAACACATCTCTCATCCACTAGCGATTCCTAAGTGCAACCTATTTTCCTGACCAAACAAATTTACCTAACAATATGGAAGACAATTTCCTAGAGTTTCGCCAGCCAGCTTGGTTGACATGGGCATCCTGAGGCAGTGCAGCAAGTGCCTCATGTTCACTGACAACCCTCTACTCCTAGTCCACACAAACTCAGTACATATGACAATGAGTGGGTTGTTGGCATGCTCACTTCACCTCCTATTCCACCCAAATCCATATCACACATACCTACATATGCAGAGGTCCTCACCAGAAACATACCTAAACACCAGAGACCTCCCAAACACAAACACAAGCATGCTACATATAATACTTTCTTTGCATTACACAATACAAATAATAGCTCACGTACCAGTGTCTTACCTATCAAGCTCTTAAGGCAAAACACAAGACCAAACATATTAGTCATAGGTTATTCCATCATGAGACACAAAGATGTCCCTGTCACCAGGCTGGATAAGGAAAAGTTCACGGTCAGCTCAGGTGCCAGGATCTCCCATATCACACATGCACTCAAGTCTCTCAACAACATGTACTTTTATGACTCCGTCATAGTCCATGTTGGTGTGAATGACTTGAGATGTACTTCTCTGGACTATATGAAGAAAGACATGACTGAGCTCTCGGACTGTGTGTCTCAGGCAAGCATGTATCTAGCCTTAAGCAACATTTTACCTTCACCTAGTATGCTTCCTCAATACAAACAGAAAATGATTGACTTCAATAATTGGCTTAGTTTCTGGTGTCATTCTAAGGGAATCCAGTATCTATCAGCCTGGGATGACATGATCGACAGACCTCAATGCTTTGCCAGACATGGTCTTCATCTGTCACACCTGAGATTTTTGCTAGTGGCTAAGGCTCTTGCCACCCCCATAGTGCCTTTTTTATTCAGTGTCTCAAGGACAAAATTCCCGATGTAGAAATTCCATCTAAAAACAACCTCAATGTTATGTTGGTAAATGATAGTAGTCTTAACATGGAACTGCACTCACTGGAAGCAGTCCTCATCTTGGAAGATGCAGACATTTGTGCAGTCATGGAGACATGGTTCAAAGCTGAGGAGAGCACCCCAGCCGTACTGGGTTACAAATTGTTTCACACTTTCAGACCACAAACTGAAGATGTTCAAACTAAAGGAGGCGGTGTATCAATATTCATTCAAGACAAATACACTTCCAGATTGGTTAAATAGTATGATTTACTGGAGATACTTCAGGTGCAATTACGTGTTGGTAGGATACCTATTCAAGTCATTGCCAGCTACAGGATCACCACCATGAATCAGAACACCCACACTGCCTATTTGGATCTACTTGAGTCTATCAAGATACATCCAAACACCATAGTTTTGGGTGACTTTAACCATTGACTGGGTAAATTACTTGCGCTCAAACTCACTTGCCCAAAGGTTCCTCAACTTTGTTAATTCCAGTGCCCATCCTGGATCTGGTGCTTACCAATATGGGGGACCAATGTAGCACCTCTGGTTCCTATTAGATTGTCAAAACTCCATTTACGCAAATACGAAGTCATCGACACGTATTGCACGAAATATGTAATCGTCAAATGTGCAAAACCACGAAATTCGAAATGTCGAAGTGTTTTGGTTAGCCAGTCTGAGCTATAGCTCCATAAGGTAAGTGTGCAATAGTTACGGACCTTAGGAGTTAGGGTGCGGGTTAAGGTAAGTGCATAGATAGGTAATGTGTGTAAGATTTAGTGTAGTGTTAGAAGTAGGGTTTTGTTAAATGTATTTATGTGTATTATTTATTTTATTTGGGTATATCTCCTTAGGGGAATTGTGCGGTAGTTACGGACCTTAGGGTTAGGGAGGGGTTAAAGATAGTGCATAGATAGTTGTGTATGTGGGGTTTAGTGTAGGGTTAGAAGTTGAGTTTTGGTGCTTTACTTTAGGGTTAAGAGTAGGGTTTGGTTAGTGTATGTATGTGGTTTATTTATTTTGTTTGGGTAGGTAGTATGTAGCGGGTGGTGGGGTTGGCCGACTATGAATGTTCGATATTTTAAATTTCGCGGTTTAGTGCGTTCGGTATTTTCACGGTTCGAGTAATACGTGTCGCTGTTTTGGTATTCGATGTAATGGATTTTCGTTGATTTACTATAGACCCAGCACCCCCACTGCATGGTCTTCCCTAGTGAGATCTGAGCACAAATCAGTCTCATTCACAGTAACTATCACACCTGACCCCCCCCCCCCCACCCCAGCAGCAACTAAACTAAAACACTTATCCAAAGCAGGTTATAACCTTTTACAGGATGGTGTAAATAACTTCACTGCTCCTCCCCCTCCCCCCTCCAATGGAACTGGCAACAATGCTGAGTTCTGCATCAGTGCCTTATACAGACCCCAGTATAACTGCATTGACTTGGCCGTACCTGATAGGATCAAAACAAGCTCCTCAAGGAAGAGCAAACCTGCATGGTGGACAACTGCCATTAACAGACTTTATAATAAGTGGAAGAAATTGCTGTCTAAGAGTAAGCGGGAGTGAGCCCTAAACTGGAAACACTCCATAGGGGAGCTTAAGCAAGCAAATAAGACTTCTTGTGAAGTCATGCAAAGCAAACTACAAATCCAGATTAGCTTCCTCAAGTAAGGACAACCATGAGGCATTCTTTTGTTTCATCTGTAATGTAAAAGGAAAGGTCCAAATTTCTGCCAAACTGTTAATGATACCACATATACTGAACGTGTGGCCATAGCTAACCTGTTGGACAACAGTTTCTGTGATAGCTTCACTCACCTGTCCCTGCCACACTTACTCCATGATATCCCTACCATCTGTCCCCTACCTTGCGTCTCTAAAGAGCAGATCATAAAAGCCTTCTTTAAGTCCAAAAACACCACATCTATGGGACCGTATAACATCCCAGGATGCATCCTACATGCACTCCAACAAGAATTAGAAACACTATTGGGTACTCTTTTCACTCACAGTCTAAGCACCAGCTTTGTCCCAGCTGAGTGGAAAATGGCCACATTATTCTCTCGCAAAAAGGTGGTGCTTCCACTGAAGCCAGGACCTGTAGACCTATTAGCCTGGCTAGCCTTATCCGCAAGGCCATGGAGGGAATCATCATGGACCTCATCAACAAAGATAGAGGTAATCTACAAACACTTGACCCTACTCAGTTTGGATTTGTCAATGGGAGATCATGCCTGTTAAACCTGGAAGACTTCTTTGAAACAGTCACCAAGGCCCTGGATGAGGGGAAATCTGTGCACGCAGCCTACCTAGACTTAGCCAAGGCTTTTGACACTATCCCCCACCAAAGCATCATTGACAAATTCACCTGTCTAGGTATCAACCCTTATAGCATTAGATGGGTTGCTAGTTGGCTCACTGATAGAACACATATAGTCAAAATAGGGAAATTCACCTCCAACAGCAGACCTGTAACTAGTGGTATTCCACAGGGATCAGTCCTGGGACCTCTACTGTTTGGAATATATTTCCCAAAAGTGCAAGCTAAAACTAAATGTCTGTGGCTGACAGAGTTTGCTGATGACTGCAAACTGGGAGTGGTCATAGAATCTCCAAATGATGTCAACATCCTACAAGAGGGTCTTACGCAAACAAATGGTTGGTGCCAAAGTCATGCTCTTCAACTCAATGCAAAAAAAAAATGTGTTATCATCCCTTTCAGTAAGAGTGATGTTCCTGTTAACTACCACATCAATAGCAACACCCTAAGTACATACTCAGTGGTAAGAGACCTGGGTACACAGGTTGACAGCAACCTCACCTTTGATCACCATGTGTCCACAGTGGTAAGAAGGGCATTCAATATTGCTCATCACATAAGTAAGGGCATTGCCTCCAGAAAAAAAGAAATTATAACCTACCTGTACTCTTCCCTCATCAGGCCAATAATTGAGTGCAACGCCCCTTTTGTAATGTACCTTTCCAAGCATCTGCAGCAATTGGAGAGACCACAAAGGTTCCTCACAAGGCAAATTCAGAATCTGTCCTATGCAGATGATCTGAAGTCACTGTCACTTTATTTTGTTTCATATAGACTACTCAGGGGTGATCTCTGCCTTGCATATAAGGCAATCTCTGACCCTGCTTTATTGGAAATGCTACATATCCTCAAGTCAAATGGTACACGGGTTACTTGCTCTAAAGACCTTAAGTTGGTATGTGACATTAACAGAATCTGCTGGAGGGGCAGATTTGTTTCCCAGAGGTTACTACTCCTTTGGAACAGACTCCCACTTCATGTCAAACAGAGCACCTCAATGCCCCTCTTCAAATGCAGTCAGGATGATTGGATGAGTAACTGTAAATTCACCCTGAGGGTTCGACCTGTGTCTCTCTTGGACAGGGGAAATAGGTGCTGATCGTGAAAATAAGAGTAGAACTTGGCTAGGCTTGTAAGGGTCCTAGGGCCATTAGCATAGTAACTTCCTATGATCCTATGAAACTGTAAATGACTGCTGTATAAAGAGAGTTACCTGTATAGAGGAATTCAGTAAGTTAGTTTATCGTTATCACCATATATGCGTGTGTGGTGTGTTTGTGTGTGTGTGGGTTTGTGTATGTGTGTATATGTATATATCTACATCAACCACTTTTTCAATTATTTTTGCACGTGTGTGTGTGTGTGTGTGTGTGTGTGTGGCCATTTGAAAATAAACCATTTTCCCTTTTTGTGCTTGAAATGACCTATCCTATTTGGTTAGATTGTCTTTACCCATTCCATCATCAGTAATTATATATTAACCCTAATGAGAGTAACTGGGATCATACCACAGATAATTTGAGAGGATCCATGCATGGGATAAAGAATTTAGGAGCTGTCTCTGTCCATTAGTAGTATAGGGTGCAGTCTTGGGGTACATTTTCTGCATCTCATCCATAGATCTAAGTTGCGCTTGAAGATGGATAGTGATAAAATTTGTTTTATGTGGCTGGAGAGTCTGTTACACAGCAACAGTATCCTCTGTGAGATCCCTCCAGACCATTCAGTTTATGTCACAAAAGAGGTTTAGATCCCTAGACAGAGTATTTCTAATGCCATTTCACTTGCTGATGTGCAATACGTTCATCAGTAATGGGTCAGATTATGCCTGCTATGCTGACACAGGTCCCATTTTAGCAATACGTAGGATGCCAGGTATAGTGACAAGGTTTTGAGCCAGTGCATATAAGACATGTTGTTTAGGTCTTATATCCTTTTAGTAAATTATCTCTGTCGATGTTCCAGTTGTTGCATGTGTCTGGGAAGATACATGCCAAAGGGGCCATTATATTCAATGGCTGGCCTAATGAGGGCTGAGTAAAGGAGGACAGTGACATCCTTAGAAGTAGACACAATCTCTTTGTTTACAAGCTGTGCAATATAGAAGGACTTTATTACAATAATAGAAACATGTCAAAAGTTAGGTCACTCTACATAAGTTTCAAATCCTGAACAACTGGATTAACTCCTAGGATCATATAGTCAATGTGGCAATTTCCTGGGGTGGATGACTTCCCAAATGATACAGTAATGCATTTTTGGCATTTAGTTTCAGTCAATGATTCAATATTTTGTAATTCTTTCTCTTTTTTGTTCTACCATTTGTGATTCTCTCTCTTTTGAGTTTTCTACCTTTCATGACATAATTATATCTCTATATATGTATATCTATGTCTATATGTATATATATGGCTTCCTATGTTTCCATAGAAGCAGGAAACCTTGAAACACAGAACGTCATTCTGAAGGTGTCGAATATCCTCTTTGCTGAAGAGGCAAAGAACTGGCAGCTTTGAAACATCAAAACAAAGATAATTATTGACACAAGATGGTGCCATGGAGAACTTATTTTAGTAGGATAAGATGCATGGTTGGAAGGAAAGTTGTCATGCTGCTTGTTGGTCTAGTTGTTAGTGGCCTAGCTTGCAAGCTAAGATATTAGTGCTTTTGTAATGCCGTACACCCAAAGGTGTTCAATATTATGATTGCTGTAACAGACGTAGCCCCTAGTTGGTCCCTAGTTCCTAGTTGTACTTTTCTTTATTTTATTATTTATTTATTCATTAAGATAATTTGGACAGTGGTCATTGTTTATGGCTTTACTTATGGTGGGGTTTAATGCTTATGCTTCTTTACCTGCTTGTTGTTTTTCTGAAGCTGTCGATTCTTTGCCTTCTTGACAAAGAGGATATTTGACAGCTTCGGAATGACATTTTGTTGTTCGAGTTTTCCTGCTTCGTGGAAATGTAGGAGCCCTGCCTCTCTCTCTCTCTCTATATATATATATATATATATATATATATATATATATATATATATATATATATATATATATATATACACATAAGATTATTATCAAATTGTTGGAAGGCAGTTAAGCAAACTGAGATGGGCGAAGCTGTGTAATGCCGATCTGGAATTTCGCCATTGTGAGGTTAACGTTCTGATTGGAGATCACACTACAGTGGGGATCAGGAAATTTACCCTTTTCCTCACTGTAATGCAGTCTCTGAATTGGAATGTATAAATAGCAGGGGGTATGGGGGGTGCCAAGGGACTTGCCCCCTGCAAAATGTTTGTAGGAAATCAGCAGATGTCAAGGTAAGTTGGGTAATTTCGATAATGTCAAATTCAAATTATCGACATTACCGCTTTCGTTGTTTTAAATGAATGTGTTCATTTCTGACCTTTTTTTGAGTAAGTCATTAGTCAAACAACTGTGTTTCAGAATTTTGATAGTAAACCATTATATATATATATATATATATATATATATATATATATATATATATATATACACACACACACACACACACACACACACACACACACACACACACACACACACACACACACATAGATTAGATATAGCAATAATATAACTTCACATACTTTTATATTGCAAAAAACTGAAGGTCATGTTGTAAAAATCAGTTTCAGGGATAGTCAGTCAATGCAGATAATGTTGATTAGAATAGTAGACGGACATTTTAACCTGGCATATACAAACCCCTCAAGGTGGTACCACTTTGTTGACACATTTTTTTGGAGAACTATCTTGATTGCATTGGTAAAGGAGAACTGATATCCTGCGGTCATCTAAAGCTCCGTAGGAATGACTGGGTTGACCATAAGACTGTGGATTTTCTAGATTGCTTTATGGAAGTTCATAATTTAAGACTCATAATAAATCAACTTACAAGTAATAAGGCAGTTTTGGAGCAATCGTGTTATATTCCATCTTTTGTCCTTTGATTATTTAGTAACAGATCCCTTAGCTGGCTATAATCACAGTTGCATTGAGATTAAAATTAATTCAAATGAGCTTACAGTTCTGAAAAGGTCAACATATCAAGTGGATCACGTACATTTGGGGAAAAGGAAAGAAAAGACTTTTCAGCTGAATTAAGGAGTTTGGATTGGATGATAGATCTAACAAATTCTGATTTAGATAGCACATGGGATAAACTTAAGTGTGAAGTTGTAGTTTTAAGGGATCTGTTTATAGCAAAACTGCAGTGTCAAGGACCTTTTAATAGAAATTAAATGTTGTTAGTAAGGAGATGAAAAGGTTTGGCAACTGAGAAAGTAGGGCTTATGAGCAGCAGAATCTTGTCAGAAATGAAAAGAACAGAGCAAATGTCAAGCTTATAGGCAAGCAGGTAAAAAGATAGTTATGAAAAAAAGGTTGAGAGGAATTAATATTATGGATTCTCTGGAAGAAAAGAAAGTTTTTCCATCACTGCTGAAGTGGTTGAAGGCAGATTCATAAGAAGAGGTAGTAGTTACCACAAATATGTGTAGAGGATATATTACAGATGATATTTGAGATGGGCTCAGTGGGCTGTTTCATATAAATCAAGGGATAAAAGCTGATACTGTTACTATGTCTTACTTTATGTCCAACAAATCCAAAATTAAAGACTTAGCCTTGTTTCTTTTTTTGCAGTGTAGACCTCAGTATTTATCTGTCTGATGCCCTTTATCCACAAACTATTTATAGGATAAAGGATGGGAAGGTATACAGTAATTAAGTAGTTTTTAAAAATGTTTTCTGCCCCTTCTGCAGGTGACCATCAGCAACTTCCAGGGGCTGTCCGTGTGTCCCGTCTGTACTGTACCCAACAAATCTCTCATGGACTTCCTCAGATCTATGCTTGTGGATTTTGGGGAGATTGAGGCACTCGTGGAGCAGCATTTTATTTCTTCTATAGAAGATATTTTGTTAATCTGTAAATTCTCTTCCCTTATATACACCCATAAAGTCTATGAATGGGCATGCTCAACTGATGTCCTCCTTTCACCAGGGCTTAAGTGTAAGGAAACTGAAGTGCACAAATTTCTCCTAGGATTTAACAGTTTTTTTACGCATTTGTTATTTCAGCTTGTTTGATTGTTTGTAATTACAGTATATTCTCTCATAACATTTGCTGAGGGCAACTTCAGAGACTAAAGCTTCTGTTGCTTTCCATAGTATATTATTTCTGCTTACCATGTTGACTTGCTTCTGTTATTTCATAGCTATTTATTTTTTAGTTATTTGGTACATTTGATTACCAGGAGAGCTTAACTGGACAATAAAACAAGAAAAGTTCCACATACATATAAATAGAATGCAAACAATTGTAAGGTTGCTGCTTGCAAACAGCTCTGCATTTCATTGCTTCATCTACAAATGATATTGAAGCCTGCTTTATTAAATAGATATATATATCTTAGGTATTCTGTTCAATGTCGATGTTTTCTTCAAACTCATTTTCCATTACAGCATCCCATACAGCTTATTTTTTCCTAAGGATTTCTAGTTTTAATCTGTACTAGTTCTCTGTTCCATATCTTTAATCTCTATAATCATCTTTTTCACATCTCTTATTGATGGTTTGTCTTTGGTTTTCCATTTTCTAGTTATAGCTTTCTTAGCCACTAAAAACACTAAAACGTGACACTTTCACCGCTTTAGTACTTGTTATTGTACACTTGTTATTGTACACCAACTCAGTGTCTCCGTACTGACGGTAAATTCTCTTTCGAGCAAGGATGTAGTTAGGCATGCACTTTGTACTCTACAGAGTACATTTTTTCTTTGCATCACTCAGAAACATTGTAACTCTTTTCAATCCATATTATTTTTAACAACTGTCTAAATTAATGCCTCTAACAACAAGTACATAACTTGCTCACAGAGAGAATTGCAAATCGAAAAACAATATATTTAATAGTTTTAGAGGGAACTGTTGAAAATGATGTGTACATTTATCAACTGGAAGGGGGGGACATTTTGAAAGATCTGTCCATTTGCTTCAAATGCCAGGTAGGTAAAAAGTTTAAGAATACAAAATGGAATTTTCTGGCTACACCCCTGCTCCTAAGTATACAACTTAGCATGTTATTCCAGTCCTTTTTGTAGTGAAACAGCTCTTTATTTTCCCATACTATATGCTCCCAAGAACCTCCTAAATTATCACATTTCCAGCATATGGCTCTTGTCTGTGCAAGCTTTTTTTTTTAACATCGACTAGGCTTACAATACTACTTGTGCAAACATTTCCATGCAACAATTTAAACTTTTCTCGTGTTAGTTGAATATCTAGGATTAAGCTATAATTCCCACCACTGATCACATGTAATATTTTATTTTATTTATTTTATTTTATCTGACATTTGTTAAATGTGATTTTATAAGTTAATGTCAAAGAAAATAAAAATAATAATATATTTATTTAACAATTCATTCCTTGCTATTTTTGCCTCTATACTGTATTGCCTTTTCAGATCTACTAATGCCTTACATGCTCTCTTAATATTCTTCTCTGGTCTGCCAGTTCTGTTATGGCTTCAGTTACAAAATCTATTATCTGTGGTTTTAACAAAGTTACTGCCAGCCTCCATATATCTATGTTGAATTATAACAATAGACCTATATGTTTTATGTATGTATATGTATTTATTGATTGATTGATTCATTGATTGATTGATTGATTGATTGATATGTATCTACCAGGAAAGTCTGACTGGACAGATGTATCCATTTTCAGTGGGAGCCTGGAGAGAAAAACTCCACAGGTACAAAAATAGGAATATAAAATAGTTTATGAAATCACAAATGCAATATAACATATACAGACAATTATCAGAAATAGGAAATGGTGTCAGAGGTATGCAAATACAAGTTAAGTACAGTTTTTGCAAATACAAAGCAATAAAACTGAGTATTAATTTTAGAAGAAGTTATGGATGAGGCTCCACTAAATATCTTAACATTTAGACACACACACACACACACACATATATATATATATATATATATATATATATATAAAGTAAGTAAGGTACAGTTATAAAGAAATAGGTAGGAAACATCATAATTAAGTTATAGGCATGAAACATTGTAATTAAGTATATACAAGTCGATCTGAGTCTGCTTTGTCAAAGATTTGCCTAGGTTCATCCCTTTTTTTATTAAGTCTTTCCCTTTTTGTCGTGTGCTCCGAAAATCAAAGTTCTTTTTTCTTTCTGTTCAAAACACTCATTGCATTTTCTCTTGTGTCTTTCTTATTACTATATATAGTATGACCTTTTAGTGAAAGCCGCGGTGGTGCAGCGGTAGCGTTTTTGCCTCACAGCAAAATGTTCTCCCATTCGATTCTTGGCTGGAGCACCTTGTGTGTGGAGTCTGCATGTCCTCCCTGCGGTCGAGTGGCGTTCGAAAGACATGCGTGAATGGGCGTGCCTTCATTGAAGGTTAGGCATTGGGCTGGCACCTCAGCACCGTAAAAATCTATTGCCAGTCATTAGCGGACCGGAGTTCCGCTTTGGCGACCCCTAACCGGGAAAAGCCGAAAGAAGAACAAGTACGACCTTTTAGTGTTATTCTATTTTTGCAGGTTCTAATTTCCATTAACGTACACAGTTGCTTAATAATTTATGTACATAAGGCTGTATTTAATGGTCTCTATATCCTAATGGTGTTTATATCCCTTTCCTAGATCTGCCTAAATGTCCACATGTGATCCTGTCAATAACTCACTGGGGGCTATACCTGTCGTGCTTCAAGCCGGATATATATTCCATGTCCTGAATCAAATGTATTCGTATAAGTTATGTGGTCTTATAATATGCCTCAAAATCTGGAATTCCCAAATAACCTTGTGCCTTTGTCATTATTAATTTTCAAACTGTACTCCTTTGTTTTTGTCCTTTTTGATCTTATTCATATCTGATCTCTTGACTGGTATATAGAAGCTTGACCTACATAAATAATGAATAGGATTAAAGCATTTTAGTTGCTTGCATCTTATTACTGAAATCCATAAAACATACTATCTATAGTATTATCTTAATTATATTCTTTTGAGCTGTTTCCTCCCACATTTCCATAACTGCTTGCTTAACATACATTTTCAGTCAAATTTCCAAGTATATCATCCTGTCGTGAACCCCACAAAAAGGGAAAACTCTGTACCACATTGTGTGTTGGAGCATAGTTAATTACTGTAGCCTTTGGTTTGGCTTCATTTATGTTGTATCCTGCTATACTGTTAAAATATTTTGGTTTATCAAATATCATTTTATATTATGTTCTGGACAGGTAACAGATAAAATTATGTCATGTGCAATAGGGGCATTTTCTCATTAGCATTTTTCCATTTATATCCCATTACCTTTGATTCTCCAGTGTTCCTGGCTAATGACTCTAAATATAAAGCAGTGAGTAACTGTGAAAGTGGACAGACCTGCCTAGTTTTTCTTGTAAGGCTAAACACTTTGGACATCTTTACATACTTTACACTGTTTGAGCTCCTCCTTAGATGTTAAATAATGCTGATACTGTCTATGGAAACCTAAATGCCTCAAGGGATCTCTTCATAAATTCCAAACTCACTTAATGAAATGCTTTTTTAGCATTCAAACCTATTAACATTCATGATTATTATTGTCCAGTGCATCAGTTTGAATCACTAAGGTTCTGTTAATATTGCCAGATTTTTACTTACCTTCTATAAACCCACACTTATCCATGTCTATTATTTTCAGGAACATTTTTTTTCCTTTCTTTTTGACTAAATCATCTTAAGCACGTTATAGTCATGATTCAGAACTGAAATGGGTTAGTATGACACTAGATCAATCTTTTTTTTTTATTTTCCTTTGGTATAAAAGCAGTATAAATCATCTTCTAATATTGGCATTCAGTTTTTTGGACAAGCATATAGCTTTCGCAGTTTACTAATCTGTTAATTTCCATTGCCAGCAGTCTGGCACTCTGTTATTTCTGAAGCTGACCCTCTTCTTGTAATACTAATTAGCCAGTAAATACTTAAAACTGTGTGGTTGTTTTTAAAAGGACAATTTTTCTATCTAGCCACTGCAACTTGACCCTCTTCTAATTAGCAAAGCTTATCAAGGAAGGAAAACTGCATTCCAAAAGCACTGGTGACATGCCAATCTACACATATGGAAAACTCTGATTCTAAATCTCGATAACAAATATGACAAGAAAAAGAAATGAACTATTTATTTTCTCACTGAAAGTTGCTTTCTAAAACATCTTTCAGTTTGCATATTTTACATTTTAGTTATAGAGAACAACCTCTGGCACTCTGTCGACTTCCCTCAGCCAGTGCTTCCTGTGCACTTATTTTGGTAAATCTTACTATCTATGCTGCTTTCAGTTAATATACTTGTCTCATTACTTTTGCATGTATTTCTGGATCTACTGCATGCATTACCCAAATTAACGTTAATACAATATTGTCTATTGCTTTCCTTTTTACATTTGAACATAAACTTTTATCAGACAGCACATAATGACAACAAGATGAAGTTAATTAATTTTCACACTGGTAGCTACTGATCTCAACATTTTAACATCACATAACAGTTCTACAATACCTTACAGTGTGTGTGTTTGACATCTCATTTATACCAAACAATCATCTTCATTCAACAAGTTTCCCTACGTCAGTGTTTCCAGTACATTCGTTTTGTGACTCTTGTTATCTAGCATCTTTTCAGTCAACGTAAGTATCTCATTAATTTTTTATGCATTCCTAGCTGTAACACATGCATTACCAGAACTATTTGTACACAATATTATCTATAGGTTTCCATCACATAATATATTATTTGTTTTCTTTTTCATTCATCAGTCATGTTTCCTCTTGCCCTCCTTTCTTCCCTGTTAAAGTAATTTAACAAAAGCAGCATAAAGACATATTACTGTTTGAAGACAAAACATTTTATCATACAACATGCAGTATGTCCCCCATTGAGTTAAATATAAACTTTCATTTTTAAAATAAAAAATGTAAACATATAATGCTAACATTATTAGCTTTATATTAATCAGAGAATTGTTTTCTGTATAGCACATACTGATTTCAACAGTTCTAAGATGTAATTCAGAATGAACTCACATTTTAATACTATTACATCCTTTGCTATGTAAGCATTTATCATTTTTAAATAGTGCCCCAGTTCATTATTTGTATGGAGTCTTCCACTGTTTTGAAAACTATTTTGTCACTGGCCAAGGCATTTGACATAATACTCCACTCGGATATTGCTGACAAATTCAAGAGGTTAGGTACAAACCAGTGCGTCAACCGATGGATAGCCAACTGGCTCACAGACAGGACAAAGGAAGATAGAACTGGGGAGTCCATCTCTACAAAGAGGCCAATCACAAGTGGAGTCCCTCAGAGATCAGTCCTTGGACCCCTCCTTTTTGGCATTTACTTCTCAGAAGTCCGGGCCAATGTCAGTGGCTGACTAAATTTGCAGATGATTGCAAATTGGGAGCTGTCATTAAATCTCACACTGACACAAATGTTCTCCAGGAGGGGCTTGACACAGACAAACAACTGGTGTCAGAGCCATGGACTAAAACAAAATGCCAAGAAATGCATAATAGTATCCTTTGGGAAGTCATCCATCCCTGGTAACTATCATATTGACAACACACCCCTTAGAGTTGACTCAGTAGTCAGGGACTTAGGGAAACACATATATAGTAATTTAGCCTTTGACCATCATGTGTCAACTGTGGTGAGGAAATCATTCTATGTTGTGCAACTTATAAACAAAGGTTTGGCATCTGTGTCTAAGGAAGTCATTGTTCCACTGCATTCATCATTCATCAGACCTACCATTGAGTACAGTGCCCCCTTTGGTATGTATCTAACCAGGCATATCCAACAACTGGAACATCCACAGAGGTTCCTCACTAAAAGAAAACAAGGCATAAGTAAAATTTCCTATGCATACCCCCTCAAACCCTATCCCTGCATTTTGTCTCCTACAGGCTTTTGAGGGAAAATTATGCCTGGCATACAGGGCATTGTCAGACCCCAGTCTAATGGATCTCCTGCATATCCACAAAACAAACAGCACCAGAGTTACCCATTCTAAAGACTTAAACCTTGCCTGTGATATAAATAGGACCTGCTGGAGAGATAGGTATGTGTCCCAGAGACTACCCCATCTATGGAACAGGTGCCCCATCCATGTGAAGCAGAGTTCCTCCCTGGCCCAATTCAAGTACAACTTGGACAATTGGATGGGAAACTGGAAATTCATCCCTGATTTGGCACCTATGTCTCTAATGGACACAGGTAACCCGTAAATGGTTCATCTTCCAGGCCCCTGCTTATACTTATCAAGGGTATCAGAACATGCCAGAGATTTAGAATGCATGGCTAGGCTTAAAAAAGGCCCTTGTGGTCGTTAGCCTAGTAAACACCTATGTACCTGTGTGTTTTACTAATTTTCTGTTGTAAAACAGAAAATGGTTTTGCAGAACTCTGCCTTAAACTGCCTGCCTTTGGGTTTTCTACATCTGTTGACTAGTTGCTTGTAACCTTATTACCTTATTCTACATCCAGTTGTTGTTTTTGTATATGCCAGCTCATCTTGTACCTGTTGTAGGTCTATGTAGGTTTAAAATTTCAGCGGGATAGAACCCTCAAAGTAAAGCAGGACACAGTAACGTAAAATGACATTTCATTTCATTGCAAAGTCTTATGGAAAGAAGAAAAACATTTCTGCTCATGTTTGTAATGTGAAACAGTGCTTTTGCAATGTTTATGATTGTTGTCTTCTTCCACAAAAGAGAAAGAGTTTCCTCTTTTAACTGGTATGTCTGCAGTTTGATTAGTATTTGTCTTGGCTGCTTTCTCAGTCTCCCATTGGTAATATTTACTCTATGTACTGTCTCCCTATGTTACTATCATCAGTAGAATGCCCAGTCAATGTGCTGATGCATTCCCTCATAAAGGTTTAACAATCCTTCCCTTCAGTTTTTTCTAGTACTGTTGTAAACCTCAGGTTGTCTCTATGACCTGTCCTAGGGTTCAGCCAGTTTTTGTGCCATTTGCTCATACTTCAATTGCTTTTTCACTATTGTTTGTTTGATATCAGTCAGCGGTTTGCATATGTACTTTTTTTTCTCTGAATCCCTGGTTAAAACATCTTCTGTTTCCTGCAGCCTTCTGCTGTGTGCCTGTACATGCCAGCAGAGATCCACATCTAAAAAAAAATCTCAGACTACATTTGGTTAGTCTTTCTCTCTAGGGTGATTGAAGACTTCCCTCCCTTTGTTGCTATTACCATCTGCTTTTCCCTGCTTTGCTCCACTGCACTGTTTTAGTCTCCTTTTGATTTTTGACAGATTCACGCATTTTTAATTCCTCTTTTTTCTTTTCTTTGTCAATATTCTGGGCTTCATAGACCTTTCAGCTAACAATTTATGTTAACAGTTTACAGTGAGCTGCAGGCCTTTCCTAATTTCCACCATTCACTGCCCAGAGCTCTGTTTTTAGCTGTTCATGTTGCTGCCACCATATTGTAACTCCCACATTTTATTTATCCTGCTTTGAGAATAGAACAAATCGAGGTACATTTCCATCTGACAATAACTCGGCTTTCATTTGGTGTGAGAAAATGATCCATGCAATAATAGTGATAAGAAGAAAAATTATTAAAGTTTTTTCCCTGACTAGAGGATGTAATAAATCATTACATTTAGTAGATGAGGCTGGCCACATAAAACCCACGTACAAATAACAAGCCAAATAGCAGTACCATACACAGTAGGTGCCCACTTTTAAATACTTACATTTTTAACATGCATATGTATATAATGACTAGCAACTAGGTGGCCATTAAAAAGAGAATAAATTGACCTTATTTATGATTTTCAAAAGACAACTAACTATCATCATATACCAACAATCTTCATTAGCCTAAGCACTTTGATATAGCTCTTTGGGAAGAAATCACTCCTGTGGCAATATCAAGTCTGTTTACATGAAGCATCTGTTATGGTGTACCATGCCATTAATTTAATTTCAAATTAGCTATGGCCATGTACCTAATATTGCCAGAGCACTAGAAATGGCTGCAGGGGCATTATTATATGACCACATTCTTTTGCTGGGAATATATGAGTCAATTTAATAAACTCATTACCCACCTTTATACACATAACCTGTATTTGCTTTTAAATATATTGCTTTTTCCCAGCTGTATAATCTGCAGACATATTCATTCTATCTCCAGCTGCAGTATAGTGTATCATCAATTTATTTTCATATCACAGTTTTTAACATTTTAAGCACGCCTAGATCAATGTAGCAAATAATGGGGTCTATATTACATAATCAAAAAGTCAGTTCAGCATACGGCACTTACATCGAAAATGTCGTTCATCAAACTGTTCATAGTGAGATTGCGGTACAGTGAAGATTGGAAAATTTGCCCTTTCATCACTGAAGTGCAGTCTCGGAGTTGGTATATATAATTAGTGTGGGGTGTCACAATACCGAATTTGATGACCGGCATTTTTTATGTAAGTACCGTTCGGTGAACTGACTTTTCAATGATGTAATATAGACCCGCAAGTAATGTATTAACCATTTTTTAAGATAATAAACATTTATGTCACTTTACATGAGTTAATTTCTGCAATTGCTTTTATGAAAACGTAAATGTCTTTTTACTCAATGGCAGTGCATTAAGACTTTAACATGATATGTAGATTTTGTATGGTTGCAGTTACTCACTGCTTGCATAAACACCTTCTGTTTGGTCTCAGCTAGGAATTAACAACTAAAATAAGTTAATTGTTTATTCCAGCCAAAACATAATCCTTTAAGCATGCCACATTTTGATTATTATCTGAGATCTTCTGATTGTGTCCACTAGAATAAACACAGCATAATGTCTAAAAGATAGCTTGACATTGGTACTAGTCATATCACTAACGATATTGCTGTAGTCTATAACATCATCACAGAATAGTTTCGGAAAACAGCAATACATTTTTTGAGTTAGCTGGGAATATATGAGTCAATTTAATATTGACCAGTATGAACTGACTTCAACATTACTTATTACACTAATGATTACAGCTGAACTGACTTTTTGATTATGTAATATAGACCCCATTATTTGCTACATTGATCTAGAAGTGCTTAAAATGTTAGCCTGTCATTGCTCAGTTATAAAAGAGCATTTGATATGTTGTACTGAGTAAAATTTGGGTTACCCAATCCCAGTAGTCTGGAGGTTAAGACACAGTATTACCATCTGCTAGACCTGGGTTCAAAACCTGTTTGGACACAGTTGGGCAGCAGCATTAACAGCACAGAATAGAAACCTGCAATCTACTTCTGTAATATACCAGAAGAACCCTGTGGGACTTACCCACAGAGTGACCACAAGTGGACTTCAACTCAAGGGCATCTAACTTACTTAAAACTTTGGGTTAAACAAGGACATCTTTTTATTTTAACTGTCACTCTTTAC
>NC_056748.1:255689569-255792069 GCF_019279795.1 Protopterus annectens | reverse complement strand
GAGAATTATTTAATTATGTTGCATTCCTGGAAGTTCTACGGGAGACACACTTGGGCTGTCTTCCGTTTCAGCCTCAACATCAACAATTCTGTTTGAACCCTGTGCTGAGCTGTCTGGATCTTATATAGTTGACTGGAACACCTCTGTTTCATTCAGTGGTGGTTTAGTAGCAGGACCAACCCTGTAGCCATACATTCCCAGGCAATTGCATCTGCTCTGCCTCTGGCCTGTGCGATCATATCACTGGACCTATGTCTTATTTTTGAATGTGTTTGCCCATGACCTCAGACTGCATTCACATCATTGATCATCTTGTCCCAGATACAGTCATGGGCGGATTTGTAACCTCTGCCTTTCTCTAAGAGAGATGACCCATGGTGGTATAGTGCTTGAATGATCAGTTCTTCACAGTGTAACTGTAAGGCAGTTTATGGGATGCAGATGTCTTGGATGGCATAGCCCTGTATGAGAGGAAACATAAAATGAAAAAAATACATAAGCAACTCAAAAATTATGGTTAATAAAACAAATATCAATAAATGTATCTATCCATTATGCACAAATAAATGAAAAAGCAAGGATGTTCTATAGTCCTATCTCACCTTCATTCTTACATATGGGTTCGGAGCCGATCCTTGGCTCCGACTTGGATGATTACAAAGCTGGAAGTCTCTCAGTTGGCTCATGCAAGGTAGGTATCTCATAGTGCACTAGTAAGAATTCCCAGATCTCGTTTGCCGCGTCTATGAGTTCAGAAGTGCTTTCTTTCTTGGCCGTGGCCAAGTTGGATTTTTCTTCATTATTATTGTTCATGGTGATATTTTTGTCATAATAGTATTAGCTTAGTTTATATAGCTTAGTCATAGTTATTATAGATAGAAATAGTAGTGTGTTTTTTCATTTTGTGAAGTTGTTATTGAGAACTTGCTGGCCGTTTCTTCTACAGGCCCGTTTTGTTCCCTGAGTGGTATCCCTTTCTCGTGTGCTAGTTTTTGCTATATTTACTCTTCATAGCGCAGGTCCGGGTTTGGGTTAGGACTTATTCTAATATTGTATTTTTCACTAGAATAGTACTATAATTGATAGCTGTGTGCAATGTCTTTAATAATTCTTATTAGCTAGTAATTAGCATGTTGTTGGATTTGCAATTTTTTGGTAGCTTTTTTCTTGACTTAGCTTCTCCTCTGTTATGGCTAGGTCCATTTAAGTTAGAGGACCTAGTCCTCTATTAACCTTTTCTGGTGTTATTTCCTCAGCAGGGCTAGGCCCATTTAAGTTAGAGGACATAGTCCTCTGTTTTTGCTCATCTTTGTGTGTTGTTCTTGACAGGGCTAGGTCCATTTAAGTTAGAGGACCTAGTCCTCTGTTGTTTTTCCTTGTGTGCAGTATTCTTGCAGGGCTAGACCCTTTTAAGTTAGAGGACCTTGTCCTCTCTTTCTGCCTTCCCTCTTGTTTCTGTTTGAGTAAACATGTCTAAAGATCATAAACCTTCAGGTTTTAAAAAGTGTCTCAAATGCTCTCAAAAAATGTCAATAACTGACGGACATAGTACTTGTGTTTACTGTCTCGGTGCCATACATCTTCAGGATACATGTTCTTTCTGTCACTCTTTCAGTTCTCGAGGAAAGGAAGAACAAACTGATCCTGAAAGGTCTCCTTATGCCTTCCTTTAAGGAAGATTTAGCCAGCTCTTCATCCTTAAATTCCAAATCTTCTTCTTCAAAAAAAGAGAAGGTCAAGTCGGCCAAGAGACATTCTCCCACACCAACTATTTTATCCGGACCTCCTCAGAAAATCTCAAAATTGGCAAACCTTCTACCTCTTTGGCTCCACTGTCCTCGTAGCCAGTCGAGGTTATCAATATCGACACTCCAGTGTTGGCCCCAAGTTTTTCGGTGCCGACTACTGAACATTTACCTCGGAGACGGTCTAGAGAGTTATTGCCGGTCTCTCCATCTCTCAGATCTCACCTACCTTATCTTGCAGATCCTCCAAGAGTCTTTCTGAAGAAGATGTAGAGAGAGTAGTGCTTAGACTCTTGAAGTCATTGGCACAGGCTGATTTGTTGCCGGCTCCGACCCAATTGGTTCCGGAGCTGTCTAAGGCCATACCCTCTTTTGCCATTCCTCCTCCGAGCCATGTTGGTCCTTCGGAGCTAGCGCTATTGGTGCCACTTGTTGTGGAACCCTCGGTTCCAGCACCTCTTGTGTCTGTCTCAGAGCCGAGTTCCACTCCGACACCTTCGGTGCCATCCTTGGTGTCTAGGAGCCAAAGCTCACCAGTTGGGCCCAACAGTAACACTTGGACCCAGAATTCTTTGTTTCTGAGCCTACCTCTCTGTGCATCGGCTAGGCTGAAATCGGATTCTACATCCGTCTCGGAGCCGATCGCTTTGAGCCATGGGTTACTTCCGTTTCCTCAGAATTGGAACTGTCCTCAGAGCCAGGGAGATCTGCATTTGAGATGATGAGGACCATGCTGTCTAGGTCTTCAACTCCGCACAAGGGTACCGATGCTCTTCACCTTCAAGCTCTGTCTCAGCACCATCTCTCTCTCTGTCTTAGCAACAGAGACCTGCAGCCTCAGGAGCCCCCATTGGGTGGCCCCCAGTCTTCCCAGACCTCCCCAGAATACTCTTCTGAGGAGCCCCTTCAGAAGAGAACTTGCAAGAGGAAGCATGCAGACTTCCCTGATGAGTCCATCACCTCTGACACTGACCTGAAGGAGTCAGAAGGGTCCCCTAGGTCGTCCTCTGATGATATCTCCTTTGTAGATATCTTAGAGATCCTGAAACAGAGAGGCGGCTGGCCCACTGTCACCCTTTCTGATGAAGAGTCAGTGTACCTGAAGCCTTTCGGGTCTCAACCTTCAGCCTCTTGGGTGTCTCCACCTTTTGATGAGCTCTTGGACCTCGTTAGTCGAAAGGTGTGGGAAACTCCTGATGCCGTCGAAGCAGTCCCCAGAAGGCCCAATAAATTTCTTTCAGCCCCCAAAGAAAAAGACTTTCTGACCAAAGGTGTGCCTGTAGATGCCATGGTGATGGCAGCAGCCACAAAGAAGGAACTAGCCGAGACATCTTCATCTGTTCATCCACCGAATAAGGAGTCTCAAATGATGGATAGATATGGGAAGCATATCTTCTCTTCAGCAGCATTTACACTCAGATCTCTGAATTACCGCACCCATTTTACTAGGCTTCAAAGAGATCTCCTAAAGGAGCTAGGAGATACTCTCCAAGGTACATTAACTGAAGGAGTCCCTGAGAAGGTACTGCTCAGTTGTCCACCTTAAACTGCATTGTTAACTCTTCCATGAGGCTGATATCTTATGCAGCAGATGAAGTGAGCAGGGTAGCGGGTTCAGGAGTTTCCCTTAGGAGACACTCCTGGATGTGTTTATGTAACTTTGCGGAGCCCTTCAGATCTCCTTTTACCAACGCCCCCTTTGACGGTTCGTCTCTGTTTGGACCAAAGGTAAAAGAAACACTCACCAGGTGCAAGTAGGAAGGGAAAACTCTCTCTGCCATGGGAGTATGTTTTTTTCCGTCCCTTCTAAACCATACCCTAAAGGTCAGAGAGGTGGTAAAATGTGGTTCAAGAAAAAGCAACCATAGAAGTTCAAAAGTTGCTTCAAAAGAGAGTCATCCATACCATCCCCACAGACCAGATAGGATTTGGAACTTACTCCAGATTCTTTTTAGTGTCAAAATGAACAAGAGACTGGAGGCCCATTTTGGACCTCAGCAAATTAAATGAATCAGTGAAGAAGTCCAAGTTCCGAATGGTAACACTGCAATCTATACTCCCTCTGTTCTACCACATAAAAATGGACAGAGCATCAAGGAGTCATTTACACTTCTGGCTGGGAACCAGTCATTACCAATTTCATGCTCTGCCCTTTGGTCTCAGCACAGCCCCCAGGGTGTTCACCAAATGCATGGCGGTAGTGACAGCTCACTTAAGACGTCTTGGATTCCAAGTGTTTCTGTACCTGGACGACTGGCTCCTGACCGCCACCACCAGGCACCTACTTCTACAAGCCAGGGATTCAACCATCCAATTCTGCACTCAGCTAGGGATTACGATAAATTGGGAAAAGTATGCCTTGTCACCCTCTCAATATGTGACTTTTATAGGTGCAGAAATAGACACGGTCGCCATGATGGCTCGTCTTCCTGCAGACAGAATACAAAATCTGAGACAACAGATATACAGTCTACTTTCTCAACAAAGAGTCAAAGCCAAGATACTGCTGAAACTTTTAGGAACCATGGCCTCTACTATAACTCTAGATCCATTAACCAGACTACATATGAGAATCCTTCAATGGCTACTCTCTTCGCAGTGGTCTCTTCAACAACTGCCCCTGTCTCATCCTATTCTGATAATGGAATCTTGCAAAAAGGACCTAAATTGGTGGATTCAGCTCAATCGACTAGCAATAGGACCACCTTTCAACTCTCGCCAACCTGTTGCTACTGTGACCACGGATGCCTCCCAGATGGGGGGGGGGGGCATTATCTAGGCAGGACTATCCAAGGCACATGGCAAGATCACAAGGCTCACTTGCATATCAATGTCCTAGAGATGAGAGCAGTGCTACTAGCATTGCAAGCACTTCATGACTTTCTTCCTTTAGGGATGATAGCAATCCAATCAGACAATATGTCAGTAGTATGATATATAAACAAACAAGGAGGAATCAGATCCTACCCCCTATGTCGAGAGGCTCTTCGTGTTTGGCAGTGGGTGATTTCTTCCCAACGCTTTCTAGTTGCAACGTATATCCCGGGAACAACCAGTGTGATAGCCAACAAGCTCAGCAGGGCAATATTGATGCCTCATGAATGGTTTCTGAATCAGAAAGTTGCGGAACAGATTTTTCGCAAATGGGGACAGCCTTGCTGTGATCTGTTTGCCAGTCCAATCAGTGCCAAATGCAGCAGCTACTTCTCCTTTATTCCCCCTCGCGGGGGAGACACCGAGAGACGCACTTGTTCACCATTGGCCCCCGAGACTTCTTTATGCATTCCCTTCCTTTCCGCTGATATCGAAAGTGGTCCAGAAAGCAAAGACCTTGGGAAGCAGAATTATTCTTATCACTCCTTACTGACCTCGTCAGATTTGGTTCCCCTTTCTCAGGCCTCACCTTCTGGATGGTCCGTGGGCTCTAGACCCAGTACCAGACCTTCTGACAAACATGTCAGGCACCTTCCACCCCTACCTCCACACCCTCAACTTGACAGCGTGGCTGCTCTACTTCCTTCCCTAGTTAGGCTTTATAATTTCTCACCTGCAGTTACTCATATCCTCATGTCTTCCCACAAGCCTTCTACAAGAAAATTATACGCTAGCAAATGGAAAGGATTTTCTATCTGGGCCAAAGATAGAAACATAGATCCTTACACAGCCTCCATTCCTTTGGTGTTAGAATTCCTAACTGAACTTTTTCACTACGCATCAGCTGTTGCTACAATCAAAGTTCAATTGGCAGCGATCTCCAATTTTCATTTGGGACAACATGAACCTAATTTTATGGCTCACAGATTGTGTAAATCTTTCCTAAAAGGCACTGCTTTGCTGAGACCTTCCTTTCAGGATCCTTTATCTCTTTGGGATGTAAATTTTGTTCTGTCCAAACTTACTTCCCCACCTTTTGAACCCGCACATACTTGTGAATTGAAGTTCCTTTCATGGAAGACCATTTTTCTAGTAGCTGTTACATCCGCCAGAAGAGTGTCAGAGTTACAAGCCCTGTCAGTCAGACCTCTTTACTTGATCTTTCATAGAGACAGAGTTTTCCTTCGTACAAATCCATCCTTCATCCCCAAGGGTTGCCCTCAATCTAATTTGAATCAAACTATCGAACTGCCAGTCTTTTTTCCTAATCATTCAAACAGTGCAGAATATAGGTTTCATCAACTTGATGTTCACAGACAGTTAAGGTTCTAGCTACATAGAACCAAGGAGCTTAGAAGATTACAAAAGTGGGGTGAAGAGAAGTTCAGGATTTTTGTGGCAATCCTCATGAAATGTTATAGCTGGAGGCTGCCAGGAGATTATACCAGGTCTCAGCATAGGGCTTGACCAAGGCTGTCTCCAGTGCAACTGGCATCCCATGCACTTGGAAACAATATCTTCACCACTACAGTGACATGAAGAGGTGCAAGAAGTACTTCCTGAGCCAATATGAGGATGAATTTAGGAGTGTGAACACCCCTCAGTTGTGTAAGTATATTGAACCATAGCCTATCCATTATATGGCATTTATGACCTTGCCAGTCAATGCAGTTATTCATTATGCTTACATATATCTGTTTTTTTTCTTTTCTCTACTGTACAACTGCAGCAGAGGTAGCAGAAAACTATGTGGTACATCAGGAGAGAATAACTCAGCGTAGAATGGCACTGGGTAAGGATGCATCAGGTCTGAATGCAAAGCAGAGAAGTATTTTCAGGCCATCACTGTATATCATCTTGAGCAGGCATACCTTAACTTTTATATCAAGCATACATACCTCTTCAAATAGCTCTTGGTTATTGTATTAGTCAATATGTGCATCAACTTAATTGCGCATGTTTTAGTATCCAGAAAAAGCTATTATATTTTTAAAGGCTAGCATTTATAAGATAATAACTGCAATACTGCATGCCATTAACAGTTCAGTATTTGTAAATATTTGTACCCTGACAGAATTAGTTTCCAGTCATTATTCTTTAACCATGAGCCAAGGCAACTGACAGTGATACAATAAATGGCGGCTATTTGAATATAATCAGCACATTGTCATAAATGCTTGCTTGACAATCCACTGTTTTACAATTGTGATTGTTACTGACACCCCATACATATCACTCACAGTAACACGATTCACATGATTGACAGTAGATGGATGTTGCATAAAAGTATGTGATCGCATGGGAGAAGCACTTTGGTGTTATGTTGGCCTGTCCACACAAATGCATTTCTCCCAAAATATGTGATACACAGTTGCAGATGTTCCAAACAGTGAAGATGTAGTACTTACAAATGTGCATTTTCACATTGTTAAAGTCAGACTTCTGTGGCACTTGAAATTCATATTGTGTTCTCTAGATAATTTTAGGCAGGTGGTTCAAATTTAACAATGACCAACGTGTGTGTGTGTGTGTGTGTGTGTGTGTGTGTGTGTGTGTGTGTGTGTGTGTGTGTGTGTGTGTGTGTGTGTGTGTGTTTCTAGTGATATGTATGTAAAACCTCAACAATGGATGTACTGTATCCACTTCCACTACAGAGAAGAATTTTACTTTGGACACAATTCCCTCTGTACTTTATCCCACTTTCAACATACAAACCTTCTCTGCAACACACTGATGTGGTAAACCTGTCAAAACTGCACTCTCTCCCCTTAAGAGATGGTCTTCTAATGTCATGCTTGCAGCTAATACTGTGTTCTCTTGTAATTAGGTAAGTAACTCAAATCTGGAAAACGTGTGTGTGTTTGTGTGTGGGGAGGGGTGTGTGTGTGTGGTTCTAGTGACAGGTAAGTAAAGCCTTAATAACAGATGAACAGTGTCCACTTCCACTCTGGAGAAGAACTTAATTTTGGACACCTCTCTCTCTGCACTTTATCCTATTTTAACACAAACATCTTCTCTGCAACATACTGATGAGGTAATTCTGGCAAAACTGGATTCTCCGAAATCTCTCCCCTTAACAGTCAAACTTCTCCTGTGGCACTAACACTGTGTTCTCTAGATTGTATAACTAGATAGAAAGGAGATGCAGATTTCACAGCAGTGGACATGTGTGTATAGCTTCAATGTTAGGTATGTATAGCTTCCTAAACAGACTTGCTGAATTAACCTCCCCTCAGGGGAAGAATTTAACCTGGGAGATGACTCGCCTTCCCCTTATCCCACTTTTACCACAAACATGTTCTCTGCAACACAGTGATGAGGTCATCCTTTCATAAGTGCATTTCCTCACTATAGAAGTCAAACTTCCCCTGTGGTAGTTGGGGTTAATACTGTTTTCCCTAGACTGTGTAACTGGGAATTTAGAGATTTCAAATCCAACACTGGTTAACTAGTGTGGTTTTGTATAGTGTCAAGTGCAGTTAGCTCCATATCAACACCCCTAATGTAAAGTTCCACTAAGGAGACATGTTATCATTAGCAGAAGGCTACCCAATACATTTCTGATACCCCCAGGCAATATCTAGTTTTGGAAACACAATGGTTAGATTTTGCTGGGAAAGCTCACCCAAACTCTGCCACAGCTTGCTGTGAGGGAAAGGTTAGTTTGCTTTTGATTTCTTGTACTTTGTATTACTTTTTTGCCTTTTTCTATTTTGTATACTGTGATTTGTTTTCTTTACACTGTGTTTTTTCTTGTATTCTCTTTTAATCGCATATTAAAATATGAAAAGAGACCAGAACTGTTTCTCTTGTGAGTCAGACAGAAATTAGAATAGGTCAGTTAAGGAGTTCCACAGAAGTTAGAACAGGTCATTTAAGGTAAATCATCTTTGAACTGTGGGGGTGGAGCTAGGAATTAAACCATCTATTTAAGAGGTAAAATAAAACATTTCAAAGCGTTGCTGGAAAAGTTCACTCAGACTCTGCCACAGCTTGCTGTGAGGGAAAGGTTAGTTTGCTTTTGATTTCTTGTATTTTGTATTACTTTATTGCCCTTTTCTATTTTGTATACTGTGATTTGCTTTTTTAAACTGTGTTTTACTTGTATTCTTCTTTTATTTGCATATTAAAACCTGGAAAGAGACCACTGTGTCTCTTATGAGTCAGACAGAATTGTTCCCACCCTCTCAACCTGTTGTTGTGGTTCTGTTCTTAAACACAACTGTCTTTCTAGTTGCCTGCCCCTTATGTTAATTTGGCCTTATATCTCCTTCCCTCTCTCCTTCACTGGCTGGTGTGAGTAAGCACAAAACTATCAATCTGATGTTGTTAATCTTTGTTCATTCCTTACTGATGGGTTATTGGTTCCGTCCTCGAAACCAAGCTGGCCAATATCAAGCTCACGTCAGCTCAAAACTCTCGAGCCATGGTCCTACCCAGAATGCTCTGCTCCCTGTTACCTCAGATCTCATTTGCCGCATTGCTGTACATCCGTGTCAAGCCACTCTCTCAGCTGTCTAATTTTTTGAAAGTTTTATACATTATTCTTACTTTAAAGTTTTTCAAATAGTTTCTACTAATATTGTCCTACCCTGTCATATACTTTAGACTGTCTCCCTTTAGTCTTTTTCACTTTATTACCCTTTTCTTACCTCTGAGGTAATTCTTCATTACCATCATTGGTAATCCTTCCTTTTCCCTTCTTACCCTTTTGGGTAGCCTTTCCTCTTCTTTTTGGTACTGTTCTTCTTCTCCACATCATTATGTCGGATAAGAAAAGTAGTGTTGGTTTTAAGCAGTGTAAGGATTGCGGCCATAAGTTACCGCTTTCCGATAGCCATGAGTTATGTGTCTACTGTCTGAATGTCTCCCACCATACTGTGGATCCCCTGTGTGGGATTTGTAGAAATTTTTTAAATTTTTCGACCAGGACTGTTAATGAGAGGAAGAATAAATTAATATTGAAAGGTCTTCTCAAATCTCTTTTCTCAGAGGCTGTTTCTGGGTCAGAGGGCTCACCCCCTCCTGTTAAACCCTGTAAGAGGCATTCTTCCTCATCGAGGTCGCTCTCTTCTTCTCCCTGTGGAGATCGTAGGGAGTCAACTCATAAGAAGGTGAAATGGATTACTACTTCGGCGCTGCCACCTGTGACCCTGCCGGCTCCAAACTCGGCACCTCTCTAAATGATTTTGGCTCCTGCCATGTCTTCCTTATCGACACCAGCACCAGAGTTCCTGGTGCAGACAACTACGGCTCCGACAGTTCCGTTGCATCCCTTACCGGCACCGTCCATGCAGGTACAGTCCCCTTCGGCACTGTTGGTACAATCCCCTTTGGCTCCGACTATGACGTTTATGTCCTCCACGGTGCAGACATTTTCAGCACCATGTTCTTCGGTGCAGTCCTTCTTGGCACCATCCTTATTACTGGTGCAGACACTTTCCTCGACGGCACCATACCCATTGGGGCAGACTTTTGCCTTTACGGTGCAGACACATTCAACTTCTATGGCGCTGACGCCATCGGTGCAGACTACTTCCACACAGTTTCTTCGGTGCAGATCTCCTCGGTTCCAGGCTCTGCACCTCTCGAATTAGCCAAGGACCAAGTATTCTCCTTCCTTAGATCCATTCGCTGGTAATCAATATAGTCCTTTTCTAGAAAGGTCAGAATCACCATCAGCTCTCTCTATCAGGTCAAGCAGAAGCCTCTCTAAGCAAGATGTGTTGCGGCTTGTTTACCAGTTGCTTGTGGTCAGAGGTCTCTCTCACCCGTCAAAGTCCACATTCCCTTCTTCAGGTGAACGTATATCTCCTCAAACTTCAGTGTACACTCCTCCTTCAATTTCTACCCAAGTTTTGAAGCATATTACTCCAACAGCAGCTTCCCTTCCTCCGACTCCAATAGTGGATCTCACTTTGGAACCGGAGATGTCCTTGTAGCCCTCAGTGCACTGGGCATTGGGCTGTTATTAGGCTAGTGGATGTGCTGTGGGGGAGGGCATTCCTGGTTCCACACTGATTTTTTTCTATGGCAACCTCCAGCAATCCTCTCTGTCTCTCATGATTCACAGTCCTCTTGAGACTCCTGGTCTGGGGTTGGGCTAGTCGGGGTGGGGTGTGACCCCGGTTCCGAGGTTGTTCTGCTCGGTTCTGGGCTCCCATCCATCCTTCGGTGGGCCGGCCTTCCAGGCCATGGAGAGGGCACTTGCCTCTACTGGAAAAAACCCACATGTTGGAGTCCTCTCCCCCCTCTGTGCCGCAACTGTCACAAGCCACAACCACTGGACACCGGGAACAAGAGCCTCAGGTTTCTCCTCTTCAAGAGACCCCCTCTTTGCAGTCTTCCCCAGAACCTCCCACTGAGGATGTACCCTGCAAAGCTTTATGCAAGAGGAAGCACATGGACTCCACTGAGGAGTCGTTGACTGAAGATATGGATTTTGATGATGGAGAAGGGTCCCCACGATCACCCTCTGAGGAGGTGTCCTTTGGTGACATCCTCGAGATCCTTAGACAGAGGGTGACTGGAAGTCTTCAAATCCTTCCTCTGAAAAATCCGTATTCCTGCAGGCCTTTCGTGCCTGGCCCCCTACCTCCTGGGTCACCCCGCCGGCTGATGAGCTTGTCCAGCTCATCGACCAGCATGCATGGAAGGCTCCTGACACTCTGGAGGCGATACCAAGAAGATTGGATAAAATATCATCTCCCCCAGCTGAGCACCCACATTGGTCACGAGGTCATCCAGTAGATGCCATGGTGGTGGCGGCTGCAACTAAGAAGGATTTGGCAGAATAGAACCAAACTGTCCATCCGCCCAACAAGGAGTCCCGGCGATAGACAGACTAGGGAAGCATGTGTTTGCTTCATCGACCTTTGCTGTGAGGTCTTTGAACTATTTGGCGCACTTTACCAGACTTCAGTGGGATCCAACCAGCTGTCTGAAACCTTGGCAGGAGCTGTTTCTGATGAGGTCCGTGACAATGTAGCTTCTCAAATAGCCACCCTAGAGTCCATTTCCTGTTCTTCAATGCATCTTATTTCTCACGCAATGGAAGGAGCAGCTAGAGCAGCAGGAGCAGGTATAGTCACCAGACGGCATGCCTGGATGCGCCTTTGTGACTTTGTGGACTCCTTTAAAGCTTCCTTCATGAATGCCCCCATCAAGGCCACTTCTTTGTTTGGCCCTAAAGTGAAAGATACGCTGGCAAGGTGCAAACAAGATGGCAAGACCCTATCTGCCATTGGTGTCAGAGACACTGCACTCCTCAAGGATTCTACCTAGAAATCAGAGGAGTGGGAAGATGTGGCACAGAAAAATCACAGGGGCTCTTTCCGTGATGCACTTGCCGAGTTCTCCCCTAGAGGCAGAGGGGGAAACTTCAATGGAAGATGTCCCTTTTGGGGCAGAGGAGGTTCACGTTACCGGGGTTCCAGAGATTTGCTCTCTGGCCAATCCTATCAATGCTCCTGAAGCTTTCCCTACTGCTCACCTCTGGAAGTGGTTGGGGGTAATTTTTCCTTGTACCCTGCTGCCTGGCGAAATACAGCCACTGACTCATGGATACAAAGGATAATATCTAGAGGCTATTGCATCTCCTTACATCTTTGTCCAACCTCATCCCGAGAATTACCCAACATTCCACCCAGTCAAAGGGAAGCAGCAGCACATGAAATTCAAAAGCTGCTATAGAAAAGAATCATCCAAATGGTCCCCCCACACCAGATAGGATTCGTTTTTTACTCACGGTTCTTTTTAGTGCCAAAAAAGACAGGGGACTGGAGACAAATTCTGTATCTCAGCACACTGAAGAAAATACTGCCAGGAACCACCACGATAAATAAGATTTAATTTTATTTTGGAACAAACAAACGAGCGCTTTCACGCATTAATATGCGCTTCATCAGGTTATAACTTGTACAAAAAATGAATCCCTTTATATAGTAAAGCCAGCATCAGTTAAGAAAACAATTGTCAATTTCTCAATTAATTAAGACATAATTGCTAAAGTAGAAACACCCATTTTCTATATCATCTCAGTGAGCAAATTAAGCACTAGGTTACAAGTATAGAAAAACATTTTTCACATTTTTAAAAACAGTTTTAAATATACAAGTAGAGCTTCATAATTTATAAAGCCGATGGCATCTAACTCTACAATAGTTCTTAACCATATAATGTGGCGTGTCAAATATGAATTATATGAAGCTGCATAATCTAATTAATGCACATTGTGTTATTTTAAATAAAACAGCCTAGATTTGCTGTCAGAAACAGATAAAGTTACATCTTCTAAATGATGCACAAAGTGCTGTTCTAAATGAGACGACCTAAACATGTTGTCAAATATAAATCAGAATAACTGACGGTTGTCTCAACTTTGCTTTATACAATTAAATCGATGAAAAATAGGCAGGTTTAGAAATGCCGATGTAACTATAGCATATAGTGGGCTGTAATATTCATATCTCAGTCACCTCTTAATGTGGTGCTTGCTATAAAAATATCATCAGCTATTCATAATGATTTGAATAAAACAACCTAAACTTGTTGTCAAAATAAATCAAAGTATATCAGTGCTGTTTCAAATATATAAAAAAAGACCTAGACCTATTGTCAAAGGTAAATCAAAACAGTTGATAATTATTGTTACAGTTATTCCTCATATAATTAACAAAATCCATCAAGCAAACAACATTAAAACCGCCGATGTGGCTGTAGCATATAAAAGCTGCATTGTTTATCTCTTAGTCACCTCTTAGTGTGACGCTTATCGTAGAAACCATCAGCAAACATAATGCATTTGTAAAATAGTGGTTAAATAGTAACCTGTAAGTTCTTCTAGCCAACGTTAGTACCTGTAGGTACTGTTTCTATGTAATAGAAAAATAATAAAACTAGAAATTAAAAATAGCATTCCATATATTCAAGGAATATAAAAGCAATATATATCTATATTAAACTCAATAACATATATGCCAAGAGTGTAAAGACACTGATGTTATTTATATGGCACAAATCTCATAATATATCTGATATTGTGCATAGTGAAAGGATATTCTATAGCCAAAGAACGTAGGTGGTGTCCTACTATAATCTTAGATAGTGCATAATAAAGAGGAGATGAAATAAATATCATCCAATTAGATGGGAGTCACTCTTGTAGCAATATAAACGCGTATATTATATTTCCAGGTGAAGAATAGAGTCATCACAAATCTTCCACGCTCTAATTTAATGATACGAATATGTATTAAAGACAAGAAATACGGTCATAGGCGAATCTCCAGGATTCTGTATATATGCCGTAATCTGTTTAGACCTATGTTTTCAGCCTTATTTAATAAGACTCATGCTTATGGAAAGAAACAGAAAAGGTGTACTTGTTTTAATTATAAGTATAGCCTTAATGAAGGAATATACAACATTAAACATGATTAATAAACATTAACCATATGACATTCATTTGACTCTACACATAGTCTCATTCCTGGTCAAGATTAAATATATCTTGTAAAGCGTGCAGTGACTAAATGTAGGACTTCGGTGGCTACTTGGTTTAGCGAAAAAGTTCACTTCCCATAGGACACATACGGGGGCTGATAACTCAGCTTCCCGATATAAATCAAATATCTTTTCCGGATGTTTTAATGGCCAGTACAAATGATGTATATTGAAAATCCCTAATAAGTCTGTATAAATATCAAAAGAAAATATTTCATCAGTATTCAATCACAATCAGAAAAAACAATATGACAGCATACTAAATTTTATCAGAACATAAAGCCGCTGGTATTAAGTAGCCAGAACATTGAGCTCAGCATTGTCAGGATATAAGGTCACTAATAAGGCGAGTCATAGCATCAATGCACAGCACTTAAGCAAAAGCCTTAATAAAGAAATATACAACATTAAATATGATTAATAAACAATAACCATATAACATTCAGACTATACACATAGTCTCATTCCTGATCAAAGTTATATGTGTCTTATAAAGCGTGCAGTGAGTAAATGTAAAACTTCAATGGCTGCTTGGTTTAGCAAAAGGGTTTACTCCCCATAGAACACATACGGGGGCTGACAACACAGCTTTCCGATATAGATCAAATATCTTTTCCAGTGTTCTAATGGCCAGTACAAATAATATATGTTGAAAATCCCTAATAAGTCTGTATAAATATCAAAAGAAAATATTTCATCAGTATTCAATCACATTCAGCAAAACAATATGACAGCATGCTGAATTTTGTCAGAACATAAAGCCGCTGATATTAAACAGCCAAAACATTGAGCTCAGCATTGTCAGGATATAAAGTCACTAACATAAGGCGAGTCATAGCATCAATGTACAGCACTTAAGCAAAGGTTAGGCATTAGGTAAGCACAAAATGACCCTTAGGCCATATGCATATAGGTATATAAATAGAAATATTGTATTAGACCTAGCACTGTAACACTGACTTAACTCCAAGTGTCTCTTGTATAAAGTTAGTATAAAAACTAATTTACCAGACATGCATAATTACGCATTGTCAAAGAACATTCTTCGAGATATTTACATGATCAAGATGTAGCTGTATGTCCAACTATGCTACAAACTGAGATATTACTGTAGGTCCAGATATGCTGCTAATGAAAAAAAATTATAGTATTATGTCTATTATAGGGTCACTAAAGTACTATATGATCTTAAAACGACCCTAATAAGGCGGGACGTATATTAATATCAATATTAATCAGCATAGGGCTTGACCAAGGCTGTCTCCAGTGCAACTGGCATCCCATGCACTTGGAAACAATATCTTCACCACTACAGTGACATGAAGAGGTGCAAGAAGTACTTCCTGAGCCAATATGAGGATGAATTTAGGAGTGTGAACACCCCTCAGTTGTGTAAGTATATTGAACCATAGCCTATCCATTATATGGCATTTATGACCTTGCCAGTCAATGCAGTTATTCATTATGCTTACATATATCTGTTTTTTTTCTTTTCTCTACTGTACAACTGCAGCAGAGGTAGCAGAAAACTATGTGGTACATCAGGAGAGAATAACTCAGCGTAGAATGGCACTGGGTAAGGATGCATCAGGTCTGAATGCAAAGCAGAGAAGTATTTTCAGGCCATCACTGTATATCATCTTGAGCAGGCATACCTTAACTTTTATATCAAGCATACATACCTCTTCAAATAGCTCTTGGTTATTGTATTAGTCAATATGTGCATTAACTTAATTGCGCATGTTTTAGTATCCAGAAAAAGCTATTATATTTTTAAAGGCTAGCATTTATAAGATAATAACTGCAATACTGCATGCCATTAACAGTTCAGTATTTGTAAATATTTGTACCCTGACAGAATTAGTTTCCAGTCATTATTCTTTAACCATGAGCCAAGGCAACTGACAGTGATACAATAAATGGCGGCTATTTGAATATAATCAGCACATTGTCATAAATGCTTGCTTGACAATCCACTGTTTTACAATTGTGATTGTTACTGACACCCCATACATATCACTCACAGTAACACGATTCACATGATTGACAGTAGATGGATGTTGCATAAAAGTATGTGATCGCATGGGAGAAGCACTTTGGTGTTATGTTGGCCTGTCCACACAAATGCATTTCTCCCAAAATATGTGATACACAGTTGCAGATGTTCCAAACAGTGAAGATGTAGTACTTACAAATGTGCATTTTCACATTGTTAAAGTCAGACTTCTGTGGCACTTGAAATTCATATTGTGTTCTCTAGATAATTTTAGGCAGGTGGTTCAAATTTAACAATGACCAACGTGTGTGTGTGTGTGTGTGTGTGTGTGTGTGTGTGTGTGTGTGTGTGTGTGTGTGTTTCTAGTGATATGTATGTAAAACCTCAACAATGGATGTACTGTATCCACTTCCACTACAGAGAAGAATTTTACTTTGGACACAATTCCCTCTGTACTTTATCCCACTTTCAACATACAAACCTTCTCTGCAACACACTGATGTGGTAAACCTGTCAAAACTGCACTCTCTCCCCTTAAGAGATGGTCTTCTAATGTCATGCTTGCAGCTAATACTGTGTTCTCTTGTAATTAGGTAAGTAACTCAAATCTGGAAAACGTGTGTGTGTTTGTGTGTGGGGAGGGGTGTGTGTGTGTGGTTCTAGTGACAGGTAAGTAAAGCCTTAATAACAGATGAACAGTGTCCACTTCCACTCTGGAGAAGAACTTAATTTTGGACACCTCTCTCTGCACTTTATCCTATTTTAACACAAACATCTTCTCTGCAACATACTGATGAGGTAATTCTGGCAAAACTGGATTCTCCGAAATCTCTCCCCTTAACAGTCAAACTTCTCCTGTGGCACTAACACTGTGTTCTCTAGATTGTATAACTAGATAGAAAGGAGATGCAGATTTCACAGCAGTGGACATGTGTGTATAGCTTCAATGTTAGGTATGTATAGCTTCCTAAACAGACTTGCTGAATTAACCTCCCCTCAGGGGAAGAATTTAACCTGGGAGATGACTGCTTCCCTTATCCCACTTTTACCACAAACATGTTCTCTGCAACACAGTGATGAGGTCATCCTTTCATAAGTGCATTTCCTCACTATAGAAGTCAAACTTCCCCTGTGGTAGTTGGGGTTAATACTGTTTTCCCTAGACTGTGTAACTGGGAATTTAGAGATTTCAAATCCAACACTGGTTAACTAGTGTGGTTTTGTATAGTGTCAAGTGCAGTTAGCTCCATATCAACACCCCTAATGTAAAGTTCCACTAAGGAGACATGTTATCATTAGCAGAAGGCTACCCAATACATTTCTGATACCCCCAGGCAATATCTAGTTTTGGAAACACAATGGTTAGATTTTGCTGGGAAAGCTCACCCAAACTCTGCCACAGCTTGCTGTGAGGGAAAGGTTAGTTTGCTTTTGATTTCTTGTACTTTGTATTACTTTTTTGCCTTTTTCTATTTTGTATACTGTGATTTGTTTTCTTTACACTGTGTTTTTTCTTGTATTCTCTTTTAATCGCATATTAAAATATGAAAAGAGACCAGAACTGTTTCTCTTGTGAGTCAGACAGAAATTAGAATAGGTCAGTTAAGGAGTTCCACAGAAGTTAGAACAGGTCATTTAAGGTAAATCATCTTTGAACTGTGGGGGTGGAGCTAGGAATTAAACCATCTATTTAAGAGGTAAAATAAAACATTTCAAAGCGTTGCTGGAAAAGTTCACTCAGACTCTGCCACAGCTTGCTGTGAGGGAAAGGTTAGTTTGCTTTTGATTTCTTGTATTTTGTATTACTTTATTGCCCTTTTCTATTTTGTATGCTGTGATTTGCTTTTTTAAACTGTGTATTTCTTGTATTCTGCTTTTAATTGCATATTAAAACATGAAAAGAGACCACAGCTGTGTCTCTTGTGAGTCAGACAGAATTGTTCCCACCCTCTCACCCTGTTACTGTTGTGTTCTTAAACACCACTGTCTTTCTAGTTGCTTGCCCCTTATGTTAATTTGACCTTATATCTCCTTCCCTCTCTCCTTCACTGGCTGGTGTGAGTAAGCACAAAACTATCAATCTGATGTTGTTAATCTTTGTTCATTCCTTACTGATGGGTTATTGGTTCCGTCCTCGAAACCAAGCTGGCCAATATCAAGCTCACGTCAGCTCAAAACTCTCGAGCCATGGTCCTACCCAGAATGCTCTGCTCCCTGTTACCTCAGATCTCATTTGCCGCATTGCTGTACATCCGTGTCAAGCCACTCTCTCAGCTGTCTAATTTTTTGAAAGTTTTATACATTATTCTTACTTTAAAGTTTTTCAAATAGTTTCTACTAATATTGTCCTACCCTGTCATATACTTTAGACTGTCTCCCTTTAGTCTTTTTCACTTTATTACCCTTTTCTTACCTCTGAGGTAATTCTTCATTACCATCATTGGTAATCCTTCCTTTTCCCTTCTTACCCTTTTGGGTAACCTTTCCTCTTCTTTTTGGTACTGTTCTTCTTCTCCACATCATTATGTCGGATAAGAAAAGTAGTGTTGGTTTTAAGCAGTGTAAGGATTGCGGCCATAAGTTACCGCTTTCCGATAGCCATGAGTTATGTGTCTACTGTCTGAATGTCTCCCACCATACTGTGGATCCCCTGTGTGGGATTTGTAGAAATTTTTTAAATTTTTTGACCAGGACTGTTAATGAGAGGAAGAATAAATTAATATTGAAAGGTCTTCTCAAATCTCTTTTCTCTGAGGCTGTTTCTGGGTCAGAGGGCTCACCCCCTCCTGTTAAACCCTGTAAGAGGCATTCTTCCTCATCGAGGTCGCTCTCTTCTTCTCCCTGTGGAGATCGTAGGGAGTCAACTCATAAGAAGGTGAAATGGATTACTACTTCGGCGCTGCCACCTGTGACCCTGCCGGCTCCAAACTCGGCACCTCTCTAAATGATTTTGGCTCCTGCCATGTCTTCCTTATCGACACCAGCACCAGAGTTCCTGGTGCAGACAACTACGGCTCCGACAGTTCTGTTGCATCCCTTACCGGCACCGTCCATGCAGGTACAGTCCCCTTCGGCACTGTTGGTACAATCCCCTTTGGCTCCGACTATGACGTTTATGTCCTCCACGGTGCAGACATTTTCAGCACCATGTTCTTCGGTGCAGTCCTTCTTGGCACCATCCTTATTACTGGTGCAGACACTTTCCTCGACGGCACCATACCCATTGGGGCAGACTTTTGCCTTTACGGTGCAGACACATTCAACTTCTATGGCGCTGACGTCATCGGTGCAGACTACTTCCACACAGTTTCTTCGGTGCAGATCTCCTCGGTTCCAGGCTCTGCACCTCTCGAATTAGCCAAGGACCAAGTATTCTCCTTCCTTAGATCCATTCGCTGGTAATCAATATAGTCCTTTTCTAGAAAGGTCAGAATCACCATCAGCTCTCTCTATCAGGTCAAGCAGAAGCCTCTCTAAGCAAGATGTGTTGCGGCTTGTTTACCAGTTGCTTGTGGTCAGAGGTCTCTCTCACCCGTCAAAGTCCACATTCCCTTCTTCAGGTGAACGTATATCTCCTCAAACTTCAGTGTACACTCCTCCTTCAATTTCTACCCAAGTTTTGAAGCATATTACTCCAACAGCAGCTTCCCTTCCTCCGACTCCAATAGTGGATCTCACTTTGGAACCGGAGATGTCCTTGTAGCCCTCAGTGCACTGGGCATTGGGCTGTTATTAGGCTAGTGGCTGTGCTGTGGGGGAGGGCATTCCTGGTTCCACACTGATTTTTTTCTATGGCAACCTCCAGCAATCCTCTCTGTCTCTCATGATTCACAGTCCTCTTGAGACTCCTGGTCTGGGGTTGGGCTAGTCGGGGTGGGGTGTGACCCCGGTTCCGAGGTTGTCCTGCTCGGTTCTGGGCTCCCATCCATCCTTCGGTGGGCCGGCCTTCCAGGCCATGGAGAGGGCACTTGCCTCTACTGGAAAAAACCCACATGTTGGAGTCCTCTCCCCCCTCTGTGCCGCAACTGTCACAAGCCACAACCACTGGACACCGGGAACAAGAGCCTCAGGTTTCTCCTCTTCAAGAGACCCCCTCTTTGCAGTCTTCCCCAGAACCTCCCACTGAGGATGTACCCTGCAAAGCTTTATGCAAGAGGAAGCACATGGACTCCACTGAGGAGTCGTTGACTGAAGATATGGATTTTGATGATGGAGAAGGGTCCCCACGATCACCCTCTGAGGAGGTGTCCTTTGGTGACATCCTCGAGATCCTTAGACAGAGGGTGACTGGAAGTCTTCAAATCCTTCCTCTGAAAAATCCGTATTCCTGCAGGCCTTTCGTGCCTGGCCCCCTACCTCCTGGGTCACCCCGCCGGCTGATGAGCTTGTCCAGCTCATCGACCAGCATGCATGGAAGGCTCCTGACACTCTGGAGGCGATACCAAGAAGATTGGATAAAATATCATCTCCCCCAGCTGAGCACCCACATTGGTCACGAGGTCATCCAGTAGATGCCATGGTGGTGGCGGCTGCAACTAAGAAGGATTTGGCAGAATAGAACCAAACTGTCCATCCGCCCAACAAGGAGTCCCGGCGATAGACAGACTAGGGAAGCATGTGTTTGCTTCATCGACCTTTGCTGTGAGGTCTTTGAACTATTTGGCGCACTTTACCAGACTTCAGTGGGATCCAACCAGCTGTCTGAAACCTTGGCAGGAGCTGTTTCTGATGAGGTCCGTGACAATGTAGCTTCTCAAATAGCCACCCTAGAGTCCATTTCCTGTTCTTCAATGCATCTTATTTCTCACGCAATGGAAGGAGCAGCTAGAGCAGCAGGAGCAGGTATAGTCACCAGACGGCATGCCTGGATGCGCCTTTGTGACTTTGTGGACTCCTTTAAAGCTTCCTTCATGAATGCCCCCATCAAGGCCACTTCTTTGTTTGGCCCTAAAGTGAAAGATACGCTGGCAAGGTGCAAACAAGATGGCAAGACCCTATCTGCCATTGGTGTCAGAGACACTGCACTCCTCAAGGATTCTACCTAGAAATCAGAGGAGTGGGAAGATGTGGCACAGAAAAATCACAGGGGCTCTTTCCGTGATGCACTTGCCGAGTTCTCCCCTAGAGGCAGAGGGGGAAACTTCAATGGAAGATGTCCCTTTTGGGGCAGAGGAGGTTCACGTTACCGGGGTTCCAGAGATTTGCTCTCTGGCCAATCCTATCAATGCTCCTGAAGCTTTCCCTACTGCTCACCTCTGGAAGTGGTTGGGGGTAATTTTTCCTTGTACCCTGCTGCCTGGCGAAATACAGCCACTGACTCATGGATACAAAGGATAATATCTAGAGGCTATTGCATCTCCTTACATCTTTGTCCAACCTCATCCCGAGAATTACCCAACATTCCACCCAGTCAAAGGGAAGCAGCAGCACATGAAATTCAAAAGCTGCTATAGAAAAGAATCATCCAAATGGTCCCCCCACACCAGATAGGATTCGTTTTTTACTCACGGTTCTTTTTAGTGCCAAAAAAGACAGGGGACTGGAGACAAATTCTGTATCTCAGCACACTGAACAAATTTGTAAAAACAGAGAAATTCCGGATGGTCACGGTTCAGTCTATCCTTCCTCTCCTGGAAGAAGATGATTGGATGTGCTCTGTAGATCTTCAAGATGCATATTGCCACATAAAAATGGACAAACGCTCAAGAAGATACCTCCACTTCTGCATTGGAGCCAGTCACTACCAATTTTGAGCTCTGCCATTCAGTCTCTCTACAGCCCCCAGAGTGTTCACCAAATGCATGGTAGTTGTTATTGCTCAATTGTGACTTCAGGGATTCCAGGCATTTCCATATTTAGATGACTGGCTCCTCACCGACCCCACCAAGCATCTACTGGAAGAAGCCCTGTACTACCCTATCCTCACAGCACAATGCCTGGGAATTACTATAAACTGGGAGAAGTCCGACATGACCCCAGCTCAGTCATTGGAATTCATCGGGGTACTGTTGGACATGAGAAATTGCACAGAATCTCTTCCAGACCACAGGTTTCAAAGAATAAGGCAACAGGTTCAACTGCTGCTGTGTCACCACAAATCTCCTGCTTGAGCTATACTCCAACTCTTAGGATCAGTGGCAGCCCCGATTACCATTGTTCCTCTAGCCAGATTCCACATGAGGCTCCTTCAGTGGTTACTTCTCACTCAGTGGTATCCTTTACAACATCCTTTGTCTTTTCATATAAGTGTAACTCAGACATGCAAGCAAGATTTACTCTGGTGGATGTATCGAAATCCCCAACAATGGTCTCACCCCTTCAGCCCCCCCCTCAACCAATAGCCACAGTGACCACGTATGCCTCCCTGATGGGGTGGGGGGGGCTATATCAGGGAAACTCGGTCCACGGCACTTGGTCTGAGATAGAGGCCCTTTTGCATATCAGTGTCCTGGAACTGAGGGTGGTGCTACTAGCGTTGCAAGCATTTCATTCCATCCTTCTGTCAGGGACAATTGCGATCCAATCATCAACAAATAAGGGGGCACCAGATCTTTCCCATTATGCTGAGAGGCCTTGAGACTATGGCAATGGGCGATAGCTTCCAACTGCTTTCTAATTGCAATACACATTTCTGGGAGCTCCAACGTGATAGCAGACAAGTTGAGCAGGTGCATTCTGCAACCTCATGAGTGGTACCCCAATCCTATGAAAGCGGTGAGAATCTTCAACCACTGGGGCCAGCCTTGTTGCAGCCTATTTGCCTAGCCAATCAACTACAAGTGCAGCAGCTATTTTGCCCTGATCTCCCCTTGGGGACAGTCACAGAGAGATGCTCTAGTCCACGCTTGGCCCTCGGGTCTACTTTATGTTTATCCTCTTCTACACCTCATCTCCCAATTTCTGATGAAAGCATGACAGTTGAAGAGCAAAGTGATCCTCATTGCTCCATATTGGCCTCGACAAGTCTGGTTTTCCTTCCTCTGGCCTCACCTGCTAGATCAACTGTGGATCCTCAATCCATCCCCAACGTTGATCTCCCATCCACAGAGTCTGACTCACCCCAGTCTAACAACCCTGAAACTGACAGCTTGGTTTCTCCACTTCCAATGATTGCCAGGCAGGAAAACCTCTTGTCCCCAGTGCGCGATATTCTTATTGCATCTCATAAGTCGTCCACCAGACTAATCTATCTCAATAAATGGAAAAGGTTTTGTCTATGGGCAGTGAATAAACAATTAGACCCCTTGTCAGCCCCAGTTTTGGTGGTTTTGGATTACCTAGCACATCTTTTCCACTCTGGGGTGTCTGTCTCTACTATTCGTGTACATTTAGCTGTCATTTCAGATTTCCACAGTGGTTTTCAGGATTCTTCGCTTATGTCACATAGACTCTGTAAAACTTTCTTGAAGGGGGTTATCCAGTTAAAACCTCCCTTTAGAGAACCGGCACAACCTTGGGATTTGGCATTGGTTCTGCAAGCTCTAACAGCTCCCCTCTTTGAACCTGCATCTTCATGTGATGTAAAATATCTCTCTTGGAAAACTTTGTTTCTGATTGCAATCACATCAGCCAGATGCTTATCAGAACTTCAAGCCTTATGCATCAAACCTCCGTATATTATCTTCCATAAGGATAGGGTATCACTGAGAACTAATTCTTCCTTTTTACCAAAAGTGGTGTCAGAGCGGTCTATCAACCAATCTATTGACCTTCCAGTGTTCTTTCCTAACCACTCTAACAAGGGAGAGTATTGCCTGCACTCCTTGGATGTTCATAGGCAAATATGATTTTATCTGGACAGAACAAAATCAACCCGTAAATCAGACCAATTGTTTCCGGCTTTTTCTGGACCTAGACAAGGTTATCCTGTCTCAAAAGTTACATTGGCTTCATGGTTGAGAAATTGTATTACCTTTATCTACAACAAAAACAATGTCACATTGCCTCAAAGAGTGAAAGCTCATTCTGCAAGATCTATGGCAACCTCAGCAGCTTTCCATGCTAAGGCTTCCCTCAATGATATTTGCTCAGCTGCGACTTGGACCAAACCTCATACCTTTATTCTTCATTGCAAATTGGACTTGGCCTCCAGAGGTAGAGCTTCCTTTGGCTCCATGGTGCTCAGGAATGTCCTTCCATGAGGGCCACCCAGGGATACAGGTAACTGGAGACTCTGTCCCCTCAGTAAGGAATGAACAAAGATTAACAACATCAGATAAAGAAGTTATGTCTTACCATAATGTTCCATCTGTGTTGTTGATCTTCGTTCATTCATTACTTCCCACCCTCCATCCACATTCGGAGGTTCCTGATTGATCTCATATACTCCTTTATTGTAGGTCTGTTATGAGCAGAGGTAGCCTCTACTTTTATCTATCAACTTTCAAACTCAATCTGAGGTAACAGAGAGCAGAGCATTCTGGGTAGGATCTTGGCTTGAGAGTTTTTGGCTGACGTAAGCTTGATATTGGCCGGCTCGGTTCCGAGGACGGAACCAATAACCCATCAGTAATGAATGAATGAAGATCAACAACACAGATGGAACGTTATGGTAAGACAATACTTCTTTTTTTGTGAAATCACTCCCCTTCAGCTGTTTAAATTTACTGGCTGTCCCACTGTATTCCATAGTACCAGAATAAAAAAGTGCCCACCCCCTTTCAGTGTATTTTGCTCTTTTAAAATAGTGGCTCTCCACTAAAACTTAACTTTTTAGACAAGTTACCTACTTTTATATCTAACTGCTTAGTGCACACTGCATTTTTTCATCTTACCTTTAAACATCTATTGCAAGACCACCAGTTATTGGAGAGCCCACATTGTGCCTCTCAATAGTCACCTTGGAATTAGTGCTTGTGTTTTCTCCTGGTGAGAGAAGGAGTACAGGGACATTATTTCCTGAAGACTGCTAATTACCAGAAAGCCTAATAACTGCTTTATAGGTGACAGCTTGGAATCTGTGCTTATATTCTGGTACTGGTGAGAGAATGAGCAGAGTGCATTGATTCTTGACTTTTTCTGGTTGGAGAGTGAGTGTCTGTGCTTAATGTTCCTGATTGGTCTGATTGCTATTTCAGGCATCTACCAGGAAAGGATACAAACCAACAGACCCTTGCATCATCTGGAACAAGACTGTGGATCACTAAACATACTGTGGCCTACTTCTCATCTTGGGATTGGTGGTAACATTTTGCTTGTGGTGAGAGAAGAAGCAAAGGAGCATTGTATTCCAACAGAGTGAAGCTGTGGTGAAACCAGCATTAGTAGTAGCCAGGCAGCAGCCATTCATGCGACTCCCTTCTTTTCATCATTCTTGACAAGCTAATTCTTTGTTTTCAGTAAGTACTGCTTAATTTGTTTCTAACTTCAGAATATCCGCCTAAATACTTCATCCTTAAATTTTCAGGGTCTAAGTATTAGTTTCCCATCAACTGTTTGGCAGTGCTCTATACAGACCCAGACACTTTGAGTGACATTTTTCCTATAAAAGCACAATTTAAATTTCTTCAGTACCTAGTTGCACACAGGACAACTAGTTTGCTATGACGAGATATTGCTGACAGTGATTGATATTCTCACTTCAACTGTCTAATCAATAAAAAAGGGTCTGTTGCCAAGGATGTGAACTTTCCTACTGTCTCCATTACCGGCTTGGTGGATATGGGTATCTTGAGGTAATGTAGAAATTGCCTTATGTTTAATGTAGAAATTGCCTCATGTTTACTGACAACCAGTTAATTCTCAAACAAACTGATATGGTATGTGAGAAATGTATTTACACAATGTCACTGGAAGCAAAGCTCTCACATATAAGTACTTCTAATGTCAATAAGTTTGCCAGTAGTACACAAAGACACAAAGTAGTAAACCACAATGACCTCCTAGATGAAGTGCACATAACAAATTCCCTCAGCAGCCCCAAATCCACCTCTTTCAAACCTTCAAAACAGCACCCACATCAAAACATAAAGCTACATCTCATGGAGCCTCTACCTTTAAGCCCATAAGGCAAACCACCACAAAATCCAACATTCTAGTCATTGGAGACCATCATGAGGCACACTGATGTCCCTCTCATCAGGCTGAGTAAGGAAAAAGTCACGGACAGTTGCTTATCATGGGCTAGGATCTGCTACATTACACAGGCACTCAGGTCATTGGACCACAGTTACCAGTAGTCCGTGTGGGAGTAAATTACCTGAGATGTGCCTCCCTAGACTATATGAAGAGAGACATCATGGAGCTCTTGGAATATGTGTCTCAGGCTGGTATTAGCCTAGCATTGAGCAACATTTTACTTTCTCCAAGGATGATGCCACAATATGAACAAAAGATGATTGATTTTAATAATTGGGTTAGTCGCTGGTGCAATATTTATCAACATGGAAGGAGATGGTCAAAAGACCATGCTGCTTTGCCAGGGATGGTCTGCATTTCTCCCCTGCAGGCTTTCAAATATCTAAAACATTATCTTCCCCCAAACTGCTTTTTTTAGGCACTGCAAAACTGAAAATACTTCCACCATAGCAAATCAAAACCAAGAAAATCTGAAGATATTACTGCTCAATGCTAGGAGTCTAAACAAAAAAACTTCACTTCCTAGAAGTTGTCTTCACCGAAGAGAATGCTGATGACTGTGTGGTCACTGAGGCGTGCTTTAAAGCTGTGGAGGGTACACCAAGAGTGCTAGGTTATAATGCCTTCCACACATTTAGGCCAGCTACTTCATAGGCAGGGACTAAAGGTGGAGGTGTCTCTATTTACATCAAAGATGAATATACTTTAAGGCTGGTCAAACAGGACAATGCATTTGAGTTGTTCCATGTTCAAATCACCATAGGTAAAATCCAATACCACTTCCTTGAAAGCTATAGGTCCCCCTCTATGACCCAGGAAACCCATACCATGTATTTGAACTTATTAGAAACAATAACCATCCAACCCAATACCATATTCATGGGTGACTCTAATTACCCAACTATTAACTGGGAATCCTATACAACACCATGCTTACATGCACAGAGATTCCTGGGTTTTGTAAACACAATCTTCCTGGACCAGATAGTCAATACACCAACCAGGGGTGCATCCATACTAGATCTGGTCCTCACTAATATGGGAGAGTATTTCACACCCCTACTGTAATGCCTTACCCAGTACGGTCAGACCACAAAACGGTCTCCCTTGAAGTAAAAATAAAACCTGGACCCCCAGCTAAACCTGGAATATTCAGGACCTATTATAAGGCTAACTTCCTGCTATTAAGTGAGAACCTGGCAAAATTTCAAGCCCCCATAAACCCCGAGAACACTGCTGCCTATGCAGAACTGTTCACAGAAACCCTGTACAAGCATATTAATAGCTGTATTGAGGCAGCTGTACCCAATAGAAGAAGTACAGAACTAACTCAAAAAACAAGCCACCCTGGTGGAATCACAAAATCAATAGGCTGTATAACAGGGGGAAGAAGAAAATCATGGCAAAAATAAGGAGGTGCAGCACCCAGCAGGATAAAAACACTCTTATCAAACTAAACAAACAACTCAGAGGACAAATAAAGTCTACCAAAGCCAAATTTGAGGTAAGGTATGTCTGCAGCCTCAAAGGCAGTACACAGTTGTGTACAGAGCTCATTGTAAATGGACCCAACCATACTGATCCAGAAGATATAGCAAACGTCCTGGCTGATAAATTCAGCTCCAACTTTACCCCTCTCTCCCCCCAGCCTTCCCTCAGGAAATAACATCAAATATAACTCCCCCTACTATCACTAGGGAACAGGTCCTTAATGCTCTCTCTCTCTCTAAGACAAGAACAATGCATCAATAAGCCCAGAAAATATCTCAGGATGCCTTCTAAATAGCATGAAACATGACCTATCAGGGCCTCTGTAATTACTATTTAACTGTAACCTCCAAACAGATTTCTTGCCTCAGAAATGGCTGAAGGCAACAGACATCCATCTGCACAAAGGTGGTCCATCTACAGACTCTGGAAACTACAGACCCATAAGTCTCACTAGTCTTACATGTAAAGCCATGGAAAGAATTATCATGGAGGTGATCAGTCGAGATATAGAAAACCTACAAACACTGGACCCAACCCAATTTGGTTTCATCAAGGGCAAATCATGCCTACTCATCCTGATGGACTTCTGTGAGAAGGTCACCAAAGCAATGGATGAGGGCAAAATTGTTCACACTGCCTACATTGACCTGGCCAAGGCATTTGATACAATGCCCCACTCGCATATTGTTGACAAACTCAAGAGGTTAGGTACAAACCCATATGTCACCCAGTGGATAGCCAGCTGGCTCACAGACAGGACCCAGGAAGTTAGAACTGGGGAATCCACCTCTACAAAGAGGCCAGTCACAAGTGGAGTCCCTCAGGGATCAGTCCTTGGACCACTTCTTTTTGGTCTCTGACTGACTAAATTTGCAGATGATTGCAAATTAGGAGTTGTAATTGAATCTCACACTGACACAAATGTTCTCCAGGAGGGGCTGACACAGGCAAACAACTGGTGTCAGAGCCATTGACTAAAACTAAATGCCAAGAAATGCATAATAGTATCCTTTGGGATGTCATCCATTCCTGGTAACTATCATATTGACAACACACCCCTTGGAGTTGACCCGGTAGTCAGGGACTTAGGGACACACATAGATAGTAATCTAGCCTTTGACCATCTTGTGTCTACAGTGGTGAGGAAATCATTCTATATTGTACAACTTATAAACACATGTATGGCATCTAAGTTCAAGGAAGTCATTGCACCACTGTATTCGGCATTCATCAGACCTATCATTAAGTACAATGCCCCTTTTGGTATGTACCTAACCAGGCATATCCATCAACTGAAACATCCACAGAGGTTCCTCACTGAAAGAATACAGGGTGTAAGTAAAATGTCCTATGCTGACTGCCTCAAGGCCCTATCCCTGTACTCTGTCTTCTACAGGCTCTTAAAGGGAGATCTATGCCTGGCATATAGGGCATTTTCAGACCCCCACTCTGATGGACTTCCTGCATATCCACAAAACAAACCACCAGAATTACCCATTCTAAAGACTTAAACCTTGCCTGTGATATAAATAGGTCCTGCTGGAGAGATAGGTATGTATCCCAGAGATTACCACGTCTATGGAACAGGCTCCCCATCCATGTGAAGCAGAGTTCCTTCCTAACCCAATTCAAGTGCAACTTGGGCAATTGGATGAGAAACCAGAAATACATCTGTTCATCTCCCAAACCCCTGCTTACACTTATCAAGGGAATTAGAACTTGTCAAAGATTTGGGATGCATGGGTAGGCTTAAAAAGACCCTTGTGATTGTTAGCCTAGTAAACACCTATGAACCTATGCTTTCAGAAATGAACTACATAACAGTTGCTGTATGACTTACCTTGTGGTGCTGGCTACTGATCAATTTAAAATCCTCTGTAGGAAATGTTGTCCATAGTCTCACACTATTCAAAGCTGCTCTAAGAGCTGCCTGTTTGTGCAGAGGATGGTACCACTGCAGGTCATCTAATACTATATTAATAAAAACTCTCACTTTGACCCTTAAGTGACTCCCATCTTACTCTTTCCCATTTAGAAATTGTTTTTCCTTGCCTTACATAGCACAGGCTAGATTCCGACTTGCTGAATCTAGACTGTTTGGTATCACTGTGCTCTTAGACCAGCCATCTTACATAAAGAGGGACTGTCTGCACCATTGTGGCTGAAGTGTGTACCTCAGGACCCATCTGAGTTGGGGGTCACTGGAGAAAGGCTCAGCCTGAGGCTTTCCCATTAACAGTTCTGTTAAAACTGTTTGTTTGCCTATATATAAGCCTCATGTGTGCACGAGTTTGTACTCAGTTTACCGGAGCTGTTCAGTGTTTGGTGACTTTAACCAGATTTCTGGAGTGCACCTGCACTGAAATCTAAGGCATCCACTGAAAAACTGAAAAATAAGTATATTTTAATCCAGTACTGCACTTTGCTAACTCTATTTTATTGAATTACTGCTTTATTTTTGTTGTTTGTGACTGATTTTTACTCTACAATTTGAAATTGTGTTCCATTGCCTTATATAGCTGAATCTAAACTGTTTGGTATCACTGTGCTCTTAAACCAGCCATCTTACATTAAGTGGGCCCCCCTGAACCCTTGTGCCAGAAGTGTGTAGCTCAGGACCCATCTGAGTTGGAGATTGCTGGAGAAAGGTTCAGTTTGGGGATTTCCCTTTGGTAGTTGTGTTAAAACTGTTTAATTTTGCCTGTATATAAGCCTTGCATTTGCGTGGGTTTGCACTCAGTTTACTGGAGCTGCTCAACATTTGGCAACTTTAGCCAGAGGTCCACAATGCATCTGCATTAGAATCCAAGGCATCAGTTGAAAAAAACTGAAAAATAAGTATATTTTAAACCAGCACTGCACTTTGTATTTAATTGAATTGCTGCTTCTTTTTTGCTGTTTGTGACAAGTCCAGCTAACCCACTTCCTTCCCAAATACCACATTCAGAAAAGTCCTACCACAATAGGCTGTCAGTTTCCCATCATTTCTCCTACCAGCTTGATTGATATGAGCATCTTGAGACAATGTAGCAATTGCTTCATGGATACTGACAACCATTTACTCCTAATGCAAACTAACTCCCTATGTGAGAGTTGCAAATACGCTGTAGAATTGGACTTGGTTTTCTCATTTAAAAACTAACTAGACATCAAACAGTTTGTCAGCACACATGCTTCACCTCTCATGCAAACCTCACCTCTCACACAAAATAAGGTTATGACTCATAAACCCATATATGCAGAAGTAACTAAAAGCCTGCCAGAAGAACAGATACCTCCCAAGCACACACCACTAAGCATAAAGAAACCACTACACATATCAGCACACACATCTGTGTCTCAACAAATAAGCCCCTAAAGCAAAACACGTCAAATGTCTTTGTCATAGATGACTCTATAGACACACAGATGTTCCCCCTCACCAGACTGGACAAAGAAAGGGTCATGGTCAGCTGCCTGTCAGGTCCCAGGGTCTGACAAATTACGCAAGCACTCAAGTCACTCGAGATGTACCTGTCTGGACTATATGAAGAGAGACATGATGGAACTCTCTGATTATGTGTCCCAGACAGGTATGTCCCTAGCTCTAAGTAGTATTGTACCCTCACCCAGGATGATAGCCCAATATAAACAAAAACTGATTGACCTCAACAATTGGCTTTTGGGTACTGGCAAAGGTCTTTACTTCCCCCAATAGTGCCTTTTTTAGACAATGTGAAAACAACAAATTTTCCACTGCAAAAAAAAAATCGAATCGAGACAAACTCAGGGTCCTGCTGCTTAATGCTAGGAGTTTAAACACAAAACTGTACTTCCTGGAAGCACTCCTCACCTTGGAGGATTCTGATGTCTGTGCAGTTACCAAGACATGGTTCAAGGACACTGAGAGCACCCCAGCCATGCAAGGCTACAGTGTCTTCCACACATTCAGACCTCAAAATGAGCATGAAAGCACCAAAGGTGAAGGTGTATCCATCTTCAATAAAACAAAATACACTTCCAAACTGGTCAAACAGCATGACTCTCTTGAACTACTCCATGTCCAATTAACTACTGGAAAAGTACCATGCCACATCATTGCTAGCTATAGATCCCCCACCATGAACCAGGATAAGCACACCATCTACATGCCAACACCTTAGTCATGGGAGATTTCAACTGCCCTTCTATAGACTGTGGGACATACACAAGCAGAAACCCGCTTGACCAGAGGTTCCTGGACTTTGTTAGCACAAATGCTCTGGAGCAGATAGTCTCCAGCCCACTAGTGACTCTAATGTTGTGGACATAGTACTCACCAACATGGGGGGGGGGTCACTGTACTTCAAATACTAAAAGCAGAATAAACCAAGCAATGCTAATACTGAACAAGTGTTTTATTAAAACTTGTTCAGTATTAGCGTTGCTTGGTTTATTCTATTTTTAGTATTGGTTAAGGTTTGTTCTGCAATTGTTTGGTTGCATTAAGAGGATCACTGTACTTCCCCATGCATGATGCCCTCCCTGGTTAGGTCAGACCACAAATCAGTCTTGTTTGAATTAACTACTGGAAGTGACACCCTCACAGTAACAAAAATGATAAAAAACTTCATGAAAGCTGACTGCAGTGTACTAAGTGATGGTATAAAAAACTTCATACCACCTTCAATCACAGACACCAATAATCACTATTCCAAAGTATATGCAAATGCCCTGTACAAGCACTTAAGCAGCTGCATAAACTCTGCTGCACCTGCCTGGATGAAAAGCAGGTCTTTCCATAAAAACAAGCCACTGTGGTGGACTTTAAGTATAAACAGATTATGTAACAAAAAGAAGAAACTGTTGGCCAAAAGCAAGAGGGATATCACTCTGCAGAGGAAGAGCTCCCTGCTAAGCCTAAACAAGAAAATCAGAAATCTTGTAAAGTCTTCTAAAGCAAATTACAAAACTAAAATCGCATCCCTAGCCAAGGATAATCATAAGGCATTCTTTAACTACATACAGAGTCTAAAAGGGAATGCCCATCAATGTGCTGAACTGGTTGTAGATTGGATCACTCATATTACACCAGAAGATATTGCCACCTGCTAGCTGACAAATTCAGTGCAAACTTCTTCCCCGTATCCTCACCTACCATATCCCAATGCATACCTGACACCAGCCCTTTGCCTAGTATCTCTAGAGAACAGGTCATCTCTGCACTCACCAAGGCCAAAAAAACATGGTCTCAATGGGACTAGATAATATCCCAAGTTGTTTACTAAGCAATCTAAAACAAGACTTAGTGGACTCATTTGGCTTTCTCTTTAATCATAGTTTCAGAACTGGGCTGTATTCCTGCAGAATGGATAACAGCAACATTAATCCCCTGCATAAAGGGGGCCATCAACTGACCTTGAGAACTACAGACCCATAAGTATAGCCAGCCTCCTCTGTAATGCCATGGAAAGAATTATCATGGATGTTATCAGCAAGGACATAGGCAACCTCCAAATGCTGGACCCAACCAAGTTTGGCTCCATTAAGGGTAGATCATGCTTATTAAACCTGGTAGACTTCTTTGAGAATGTCACCAAAGCCACGGATGAAGGTAAAGCAGTGCACACTGCCTATTTCAACCTTGCCAAGGCTTTCAACACAATTCCCCACTCTGGTATCATTGACAAACTGCCCCAGATATGGATTAACCCTTACATTATTAGATGCAGATTGGCTCACAGACAGAACACACTCTGTCAAAATTGGTGACTCCACCTCCACCAGTAGACCTGTCACCAGTGGAGTATCGCAGGGGTCTCTGCTGGCCCCTTACTGTTTGGCATCTATTTTTTCACAAGTCCAGGCCAACGTAGACAGCCTTTGGCTCACCAAGTTCACTCATGATTGCAAACTGGGAGCAATCTCTGAGTCCCCCATCAGTGTCAACATATTACAGGAAGGGCTAACACAAGCAAACGATTGGTGACAGAGCCGTGGTCTAAAACTAAATGCAAAACAGTGCATTATTATTCCCTTTGGCAAAACAGAATTCTCTACAAATTGCAATATTGACAGCACCCCTGAGTTCCAACCCAGTGGTGTGAGACTTGGGAACACAGCTTGATAGCAATCTGAACTTTGACCACCAAGTTTTTACAGTGGTAAAGAAAGCCTTCTACATATCACACCTCATAAGCATGGGCATAGCATCAGGGTCAAGGGTTGTTATAACTCCACTGTACTTGACCCTCATCAGACCACAAAGAGTATAATGTACCCTATTACATGTAACTCAGCAGACACCTGAAGCAGCTGGAGAGACTTCAGAGGTTTCTTGCTAAGAAAATATAGGGACTTCAAACAATGATCTATGTGGACAGGCTGAAAGCCCTGTCACTTTACTCTGTATCATATAGGCTGCTGAGAGGTGACTTGTGCCTGGCCTACAGGGCAATATCCATCCCTACCCTAATGGAAATGCTGCACATCTGCAAGTCAAATGGCTCAAGAGTTACTCACACTAGGGATATCAGCCTAGCTTGTGACATTAACAGATCACGCTGGAGAGACTGTTATGTCTCCCAGAGACGGCTGCTTCTCTGGAATAGACTCCCTATTCATATAAAACAGAGATCCTCACTGACCCTATTCAGATGCAACATAGATAATTGGATGAGAGACCACAAATTCACCCCTTGGGTGGCACCCATGTCCCTCATGGACAGGGGTAGCTGGTATTGATCACAGACCCGCTCTGTTCTTAAATTCATTCTGCAAACTACCAAAAAAAGAACAAATGTGGATACTTGGGATTACCATTGCTAGGCTTGTAAAGGCTGGTGGGTTGCTAGCCTATTAACCTGCTATGAATTTATAATACTATGCTGTCTAGACTGTGTAACTAAATAGCAAGGAGGTTTGAATTCAGCAGTGATTGACTTCTGTGAGTGTGTGTTAGTCTGTTGTGCTATGTAAAAAAGGCTTCAAATGCATATTGTATATGTGTAGCTGTTTATTGTTACTGTGTTCTTTGACCACCATCTTTCCCTTTTAGAAAAACATCACTGTATTATACAATGGTGATGTCATGCATTCAAATATGCACTGTCATAACTGTCAACTAACTTGTTTTGTGGTGCATGCGATTCAGGCAGTGTTCTGTACCTTGTGATTTTAGGTAGTCAGTTCAAATCTAGCCATTACTCCTTAGATTCATGGCTGTCAGTATGATTGTGAATGTGCCTGTAGGTAACAATGTTGTCACCCAGCTATCTGCAGTGCACGTTTATGGCTGGGGATTCCTATTACAAGAATTTCTGCTAATTTTTCAAACAGAAATGCTTTATTTAATAATGATGATGCATTGGTTGAAATGTGGCGTTCAAAAGAAAACTAGTAAAGCTTTTCCTGTGGCAAGAGGAAATGAAACAATGTTCTGTATGTTGCTGTCTTGGTAAGGCCCCCATTTTGAGAAATGAGGGGAATCTAAGTTCATTGACACCATGTGATTCATTTGGTAGTGATGTTATGGTTATTCAGTATAACTGAGATATGCCCCTTATAGTCTCTGAACTCAGTAAGATTTAGGACCGGAACTTTGATAGTGAATTAAAAGCTGTTAGGAGTGAAACCTAAAGTTGGATATAGCAGGGGAAGAAATTTTAAAAATATCTTAGAATTCCATGAGAGAAGGACTAATGACTATTATAAATCCAAAATGTTTCTAAACTAAACACTTTTGATGGAAGGAAAGTAAAAGAGTCAAGGATTATCCCGAAGAAATGGAGCAACAATCCATGGAAGAATCTAACTCATCTTATCGAAACACTGAGAATGGATTCAGTCTCTTCTTGAAAGCTTGGTATTAAGAAGATGAAAGATAAACTTATATCTAAAATATCTGTATATTTGACTTAGATTGGTTTATTATATAATTTATACTCAGGCCAATACTCAGGCCAATGTATATAATGTAAATATTTAGTTACTCTTGTTATTATTTACATATTGATATTTCTTTTGGATAATCTACAAGTAGTCTTTGTTAAATTTTCAAGAAAAATAATAAAAACTTATGAGTAAAAAAAAAAAATCCAAAATGTATAAATGTGGGGCTTGTAGCTATTTGTTGTACAAATACCATTACTACTGGCATTGATATTGCATACAGTTCATGTAAAACAATCACTGCAAATGTCTTTTGATACTTATTACTCAAGTGATATCAGTACAAATTGTAATGAAACTTAATTGTTATTCCTTTTGTCTGTCACTCCATTAAGGAAGATGAAAAATTAACTTGACTGATTATGATGAGGAAGGGTAACAATTATTCTGAGATAAGATTTAACACAGATTAGGATGTGGAAACAGTATCAGCAGAAAAATATATATACTGATACTATGGCTGCTTATATTGAGTATTTACTGTGTCTTAGGTGGGATGGACATATAAAAGGTGTCGTTAGGAGTATTCTGTGTACTCAGATTTAAAATGTAATGACTTACAGGAGTCAGGGAATATTTTGTCTAGCTAAGCTAATGTCAGCATCCTGTATCTATGTAGAATCTGATTTAGGATAAGATTTCTCATTTAAAACACATTTCTATGTTTGGGAGACAGCAACTGAAAATAATGCATTCATTTGGTTAATCTGCTGGGGTAATATTTGGAGACTGTATATTTTTAAATGTAATAAAAGATGAATGCAGTATTATGAGGCTGCTTTGAATACTCTGTTATAAGGCAGCTATAATAAACAGAATCCATATCTTCTGGTGCATGGATGTACTATTGTTCTTGAAACTCAAAAGTACTGAGGAGTTTGAATTCACAACAAGGCCTTGGGGCTGAATTATTTTTACATCACAGGTGTAAATTGTTAAGCATCTTAGATTATTGCATAGTATTATATGTGAACATTAAAACTCTAATGATGTTCCTTATAGTGTGTGAATTATTTTTCAGCTTGTAACATACCAAGTGTACATTTGTTATAATGTACTAAAGTCAGGTGCAGGTGAAGTATAATTCAAATACAAAACATAAGGAGAGAAACAAGGACTGTATTAGCAAAAAGAGACAGTTAACCTGTCTGCTATATCAACTTATTTTATATCCCATCTTGATATTAAGATATTTATGTTTTTAAATATATTTTTGAATCCAGTGTCCTGTCTAGCATTTAAGGAATTTTCTTTATCAGTTTTGGTAACGAGGCAAGTAAAAGAGCCCGTCTGATCCTTTTACATCCATGATCCAAGTAGTTTTAAATACCTATCACTTGCTAGGTGAAATAAATATTTTCTCAAACATCTTTCAGCTGTTCAGCTTAAAACTGTGAAGTTGGTTCTGTGAATACCTTTGGGGAATGCTGTTGCACTCTCTCTTGCCCCAAAGTATTTGAATGCCTTTATAATAACTTCTGCCTCAGTCCAGTTCTGCTTATGAAGTAAAATGCATTTAAATCCCTCTTGAGTTTATATACAAGTCTTTGCCTGCTGGCTTTGCAGCAATTTGTCTGTCCTTCTTTGTTTTGCATTTATTCTTTATAGACATTTTTATACTGATGCAGTTTCTTGCTATGTGTACAGCAGCTGAACTGGACATATTACAAATACTTTATGCAGGCACATTATTTTCCTCACATTATTTGCCTATGGCATCCAGCCTTATGCATTCTAATATGCATGCTAGGTATGTAAACTGCTTTCACATTATGAATCTGCTGTTAAATAATAGGCACTGTGTTTCTTTCCTTTTTTCTTTAGAATACATCTTTTTCAAGAGATCTTATGTGGTAAATGTACAAGTTATTTTTTATAATTATCACTAACCAACATGCTGTGATCATTCTTTTGACTTCCTTTAATAGTCTGACATTTAATCAGTAATATCTTCTGCTAATACCTAGCCCACCACAATTTTACCCATCTGCAAGTAGTCATATTTTACCGTATAATCGTTATTCAGTGTAGCTATTAAAGTCGGTGAGGAAATAGGTCTACTTCTAAAGTATTGGATATTCATTTACCTAACTTGTCCCCTATGTAGTATGTTTCATTTACCACCAAGCATTAATATCAATAACAAAGTCACCTATTTTAGTTGGTGTATTCTGTTAAGATTTGTGATTCAGGTGGAGGTGTGTAGGATGCTGGAATTTTCTTTGAAAGTCATTTTCTGATATTATGAACTGCTGTCTGAATCCCAAACATCCATTCAAGAACAGATGTTTTCATATTTGTTGGACATAAGGCTATTTACAGCACTACTGCTAATTCAGTTGTCTGGGAGTCATTCTAAACCTTGATATGGCACAGGGTTGCATGCCTGTTCACATCATAACAAAGATCACATCATTACCGTTAGAACAGATCTGAAGTAGAGTATTATCTCCCTACTTGATGATCAGACTTATGAAAATAAAAAAAATACAGAAATGTTTAAGTCCTAAAAGTTCCCTACTATATCCCACTTTCCTGTTAATATCTGTTACACAGTAAGCTCTTTGATCTTGATCTTTAACCTTTCCATTTCCACTAGTTCTGTCTCCTTCTTTTAACATTCAGTTAGCTACCTATTCTATGAACCTCCTCCCAGATTACTCCTCACGACTGTTGCTCTATTGCAACTCTATGTCCCATAACTAAGGCATTATAAATTATTTTATTTTATTTTGAGTTTCATCTAATCAGCTTTTCATCAAGCATTTATTAGTCATTTTTACTGATTCTGAAATCTAATTGAAGCACTGACTGTTAATTATTATTAAGATTTGTTCTTGTTTCTGTTCTTGTTCCTGGTGTTTTGTGTTCCAGTTCTTCTTTCTATGTTACTGCAGGTGAAAGCATTATAAAGTAATTTTATTTTGTTTTTCCATAGCCAAGACTTTTGAAAAAAAAATTCATACTGAGGTATTAAGACTTTGTCAGTGAATATGGTTCTTATCTTATTTGCAACATGGATTCTGGAAGGGGTTCATTACTATGATAACTGTTTATAGAATCAGTTATATAATCTACAGTAATATGGAAAAGGATCTGCTAAGTAAGAGATTTCTATAGGGAGTAAAAAAGCATTTGAGTCTGTCAGCCCTACACTTTTAATAAACAAGCTGAAGTTAGAGGTTTGGCAAATGATTCTTATAAAAGGTACCTTACTGACCAACTCTTATAGGTTCATAGGTGTTTACTAGGCTAATGACCACAAAGACCTTTTTAAGCCTAGCCATGCATCCCAAATCTCACGAGTTCTGATACCCTTGATGAGTGTAAGCATGGGTCTGGGAGATGAACCATTTTCAGGTTACCTGTTTGCATCAGAGACATAGGTGCCAAACCAGGGATGAATTTCTGTTTTCCCATCCAATTGTCCAAGTTGCACTTGAATTGGATTAGGGAGGAACTCTGCTTCAAATGGCTGGGGAGCCTGTTCCATAGACGGGGTAGTCTCTGGGATACATACTTATCTCTCCAGCAGGTCCTGTTTATATCGGCAAGGTTTAATCTTTAGAAAGGGTAATTCTGGTGATGTTTGTTTTGTGGATATGCAGGAGGTCCATCAGAGTGGGGTTGGACAATGCCCTGTATGCCAGACATAGATCTCCCCTCAAAAACCTGTAGGAGACAGAAAACAGGGATAGGGCCTTGAGGCAGTCTGCATAGGACATATTACTTATGCCCTGTATTCTTTTAGTGAGGAACCTCAGTGGACGTTCCAGTTGGATATGCCTGGTTAGGTACATACCAAAGGGGGCATTGTACTCAGTGATAGGTCTGATGAATGCCAGATACAGTGGAACAATGACTTCCTTGGGCTTTGATGCCATACCTTTGTTTATAAGTTGTGCAACATAGAATGATTTCCTCACCACTGTAGACACATGATAATTAAAGGCTACATTACTATCTATGTGTGTCCTTAAGTCCCTGACTGCTGGGTCAACTGTAAGGGGTGTGTTGTCAATATGATAGTTACCAGGGATGGATGACTTCCCAAAGGATACTGTTATGCATTTCTTGGCATTTAGTTTTAGTCCATGGCTCTGACACCAGTTGTTTGTCTGTGTCTTCCCCTCCTGGAGAACATTTGTGTCAGTGTGAGATTCAATGATAGCTCCTAATTTGCAATCATCTGCAGATTTAGTCAGCCAAAGGCCACTGACATTGGCCTTGACTTCTGAGAAGTAAATGCCAAAAAGGAGCAGTCCAAGGACTGATCCCTGAGGGACTCCACTTGTGACTGGCCTCATTGTAGAGGTGGACTCCCCAATTCTAACTTCCTGGGCTCTGTCTGTGTGCCAGTTGGCTGCCCACAGGGTGACATATGGGTTTGTACCTAACTTCTTGAGTTTGTCAACAATGTCAGCGTGGGGTATTGTGTCAAATTCCTTGGCCAGTTGAAGGTAGGCAGTGTGAATGATTTTGCCCTTATCCGTTGCTTTTCTGACCTTCTCAAAGAAGTCCACAAGGTTGAGTAGGCATGATCTGCCCTTTATGAAACTAAACTGGGTTGGGCCCAGTGTCTGGAGGTTTACTATATTTCTATTGATCATCTCCATGATAATTATTTCCATTGCTTTACATATAAGACTAGTGAGACTTATGGGTCTGTAGATGGCCCACCTTTGTGCAGAGGGATGACTGTTGCCTTTCTCCATTCATGAGGCATGAATCCTGTTTGGAGGCTACAGTTAAATAGTAATTCCAGAGGTCCTGATAGGTCATCTTCTAAGCCTTTTCTGGACCTGCATCCTAAAAGTAAAATAGATTCAAAGCTGGTCCCTCAGATTCAATTGTAGGTCCATTCCTCTTTTTCTCTCTTCATATTGATGTTTTCTGTTATGTCCCACTGACTATCAGAATGAATGCTGATGACTTGCTTTTCTTGAAAACAAGGAAGAATTCTCCAGTAACACAAAGAAGTCAAACAAAAAGTGATTATATTCTAATAAATTTTACAGTTTGCCATAATGACTTTGGAGCCATACAAAGATTTAAATATTTTGCTCTAGTGTAAGTACGTAATCCATTTACAATCTTGCTAGGCATATATTGCAACATACATGCATATCTTAAGTTGTTCTTAGATCAGACTCTTTCCTTTAAGCTGTGGGTTGGAAGTATCATTGATAAATTAAAAAAAACAACTTAAGGTTAGTAATAGATTACCTGATCTGCTCATTCCAGAAGCCAGGAAAGCTACTGGGTATAATATACCGATTCCTAAGCAAGGGTATGCTTTGCTTTCCCCAGCACATCACTCCTCCACTCTACTGTAAATAAAGTATATTATTTTGTGTTACTGTCAGATAAATGAGCACATTAGTTAGTTTTTTTTTTTTAATTGTAACAGTTCTTTTATTGGTTACATTGCTATTTATTCCCATTATTTTTATGTGGGTAAGCCCCTTAGGAGATAGGGATGAATAATATTTGAACACATCAGTGATACAAAAAAATCAAGATAACAGTAATACATTATGTAGACATTCTGTATTATGTGATGTAAGTTTTAGGAAGCTTTAGTTTACAGTGCTGGATTATGTTCCATTAGATACTAGAGGAGGTGACAAGAAAAATCTTCTGGAAAAAACTGAAGGCATTTACTACAGAAAAAGAAAATGAAGTGGTGTAGGAGGAAGCAGGAAATGAATAACTTGAAGAAAAAAAAAAAACAATCACCATAGCAAAAGAAAGCAGCCACTCTAAACCAAGAAAAATATTACAGATATACATACAAAAATCTATTAGAAGGAATCTGCCAGGCCTTGTTAGACCTAAGAGGTAAATCTGAAGGTACTATCTGATGTTGTCAGTCTTCATTCATTCTTGATTGTTGGGTCTCGGTTCTGACCCTCAGAACTGACTCGGACGTTATATCAAGCTCATGCCAGCCAGAAACTCTCAAGCCAAGGCTACCTATACTGCTTCTCTTCCCTTCTCTTCAGATCTCGTTTGCCACGTAGAAAATCAGATGCATCAACCATGCTCTCAGCTAAGTGCTAAATTTTTTGTTGATATATACCTACATATACATATTCTCTAATTCTTTATTTGTTGCTTCTCTTTCGTAATTACTGTTATTGCTGTATTTTCTGGTGTGAGTGTTGTATATTCCTTCTAACTTTACTTTGTGGGTAGTTTCTCTTACCACCTCTGGTAAATTCTTAAATACCATTGTTGGTATCCCTACTTCCCTTCTTTCTTTCTTCTCTTTACCCTTTTTTGGGGTAATTTTCTAAATGCTATTGTTGGTACAGCCTTCAAAAAAAAATCAACTGTAGTCTGTATTTTTTATGTTAGTTTGTGTGTGTGTGTGTGTGTGTGTGTGTGTGTGTGTGTGTGTGTGTGTGTGTGTGTGTGTGTGTGTGTGATGTGTGTGATGTGTGCATGCCCTTCTTGTTGTTTTTTGGAAGATGGCAGAAAAAGGGAAAAGAACCATAAGGTTCAAGCAATGTGAGGAATGTGGCAGAAAGATGCATATGTTTACTGTTTGGGTGTGCCACATTTGGAAATTCAGCCACCGTGTGAACTCTGCAAGGGTTTCAGTGCTGGAACCCTTGCAGAGAGACGTAATAAACTTATCCTCAAGGAGCTGCTAAAATGCCCTTTTAGTGAGGCTTTGTCTGAGGAGGAGGCATCTAAATCTTCCAAAAAGGAATCGAACAATAGGAGTCATTCTGTTCCTACATCACCAAAAGCAGATGAAGCTAAATCTTCTAAGGCCCAGGTGCTGACTCACCCCATGGAACCAAGGCCTAAGATACCAAAATCTGCACTGAGTACTGCTCCGGCACTGAAACCTGTCATGTCCCCTATGCTGCCGACAACTACTGAAATTACCAAATCTCCCACGGCACCGACCATTTCATCGGTACCAGTGACCCTCTTGGCACCAACAATAGTCTCCCCTAGCATTCTGGTTACTCCCTTCCCTACAAAGCAAACTATTGGTCAACTGCTCACAGTGCAGAAGGTCGAGATTACAACCAGAACTTGGTACTCTGCATCTACAGACCCCTTCTGGGGTCAGTAATTAAGTCCATTTCTTGAAAGACTAGAATCGCCCTTTGGGATGTCTGTCCGTTTCACCAGGAGCCTTTCAGAACTTGATGTAGTCAGATTAGTGGATCAGCTCTTAGTGGCTAGAGGTTTTCCTGCCCCCTCTAGGACCTCTCTCCCACCTGGAGCTGAGGGTTACTGTCCTAGGACTCCCACTTCTCTTCCTCCTTTTAACTTCTCCGCAGCTCTTGGAGTCCTCGACGTCGACATTCCTGGTGCCAACTTCTTTGGTGCCGATGGTGGATCTTACCTTGGTTCCAGAACCGACTCTGTGGTCTGTGGCTCCATCAGAGCTGACACACCCACAGGACTGTGATTTGGCTGCTGGCTCTGGGATCCCTGGATCAGCTCTGATTTTTTTCCATAGCACCATCCATGGTTTCTGAAGCCCTGGCAGTTTGGAGTCCTCTCGTGACTCCTACTGTGGAGGTGGGTTTGTCAGAGCAGGGTGTCCTGGTTCCAGGGTTCTTTCTCAGTTTCGGGCTACCATCCCTCTTTTGGCAGGCCTGCCTTTCAGATTATGGAAAGAGCCCTGGCCTCAGCAGGCTCACAGCTGGCACCATCCCCATCAGAGTGTTACATCTATGTATCCTCTGGCTCGCAGCTGTCACAATCTGCTACACTTGGGCAATAGGCACAAAAGCAACAACACACCCTGTTGCAGGGTCCCCTCTCTTTGGGGTCCTCCTTGGATCTTCCCCCTGAGGAGCCATCCTATAAGAGATCATGCAAGACGAAGCACCTAGATTCTCTAGAAGAATCAGTCACTGAGGATATAGATTTTGATGAAGGGGAAAGCTCCACTCAGTCACCCCCTGAAGATGCCTTCTTCAGAGGCTTCCTAGAAATTTTAAAACAAAGGGGTGATTGGAAGTCCACAAACACATCCTCCAAGGACTCTGTTATCTTGCAGGCTTTTCTTGCCCGACCTTCTTCTTCTTCTTGGGTGATCCCACCTGCCGATGAACTGGTCAAACTCATCATGCAGTGTGCGTGGAAGGTCCATGATACTATAGAGCCAGTTCCCCAGAGAATGGACAAAATTATTTCTGCACCCGAGGATCAGCCTCACTGGTCAAAAGGTCTAGCAGCAGATGCCATGGTGGTGGCAGCTGCCACAAAAAAGGAACTTGCTGAGGAGAGTGCAACTGTCCATCCTCTAAACTGAGAGTTCTGGATGATGGACTGATTTGGGAAGTGGGTGTTTGCTTCATCGAACTTCACCATATGGTCCTTGAATGTTTTGGCACATTTTATGCAACTCCAAAGGGATCTGATAATCAAGCTTTCAGAAACATTTGCAGGAGCAGCATCTGATGGAGTCCATGATAAGGTTGCCTCTCAGCTTGCCACCCTAGAGTTAATCTCCTACTCATTCATGTGGCTTATTGCACATACAGCCAAAGGGACATCCAGGGCAGCGGGTACAGGTGTTACCATTAGGCATCATGTCGGGATGCGCTTATGTGACTTTGCGGATCCCCTTCAAGTCTTCCTTTATCAATGCCCCAGTTGATGCTTCATTGCTATTTGGCCCAAAAGTCAGAGACACATTAGCCAGGTGTGAAAGATGTGGTTCAGAGTGTTCCAAGGGTCTTTTCGGGAAACACATGGAGAGTATTCCTCCCGGGGCAGAGGGGGAAACTCTTCCGGAAGACACCCCTCCCATGGGGGGGGCCTTCATAACCAGGGTTCCAGAGATTCCTTCTCTGCGCAACCCTACCAGTGCTCCTGAGCAGCGGCCCAATTGCTTACCTATGGAAGCAGTCAGGGGAAGATTCTGTCTGCACCATGCAGCCTGGCACACAATAACATCAGATTCTTGGGTACAGACAGTAATTACCAGAGGTTACCATATCCCCTTCAATATTTTTCCCAGACCACAAAGACGAATCCTCGATGTTCCACCCAGTCAGAGGGATATACAGTGGATATAAAAAGTTTACACACCCCTGCTAAAATGCCAGGTTTTTGTGATATAAAAAAATGAGACCACAGTAAATCATTTCAAAACTTTTCCCACCTTTAATGTGACCTATAACCTGTACAAGTCAATTGAAAAACAAACAAATGTGTTAAGGGAAAAATATAACAGAAAAACTACAATAAGCTGGTTGCATAAGTGTGCACACCCTTAAACTATACTTTGTTGAAGCACCTTTTGATTTATTTACAGCATTCAGACTTCTTGGGTAGGAGTCATATCAGAATAGCACATCTTGACTTGGCAATGTTTGCCCACTCTTCCTTGCAAAAGTGCTCCAAATCTGTCCGATTGTGAGGTCATCTCTTGTGCACAGCCTTCTTCAGGTCACCCCATGGATTTTCTATTGCATTTAGGTCTGGGCTTTTGTTGGGCTATTCCAAAACTTTAATTTTCTTCTGGTGAAACCATTATTTTGTTGATTTGGATGTATGCTTGGGGTCATTGTCGTGTTGAAAGGTGAAATTCCTCTTCATCTTCAGCTTTCTAGCAGATGCCTGAAGGCTTTGGGCCAGAAATGATTGGTATTTGGAACTGTTCATAATTCCCTCCACCTTGACTAAAGCTCCAGTTCCAGCTGAAGAAAAGCAGCCCCAAAGCATGATACTGCCACCACCATGCTTCAAAATGGTGATGGTGTTCTTTTGGTGATGCAAATTGTTGTTTTTGTGCCAAACGTACCTTTTGGAATTATGGACAAAAAGTTCAGCCTTGGTCTCATCAGACCATAGCACATTTTTCCACATGCTTTTGGGAGACTTGATGTATTGTTTTGCAAATTTTAGCCAAGCCTGGATGTTTTTCTGTGTAAGAAAAGGCTTCCGTCTTGCAACCCTACCCTGTTGCTCAAACATATGGAGAATACGGGAGACTGTTATCACATATAGTACACAACCAGTACTTGCCATAAATTCATGCAGCTCCTTCAATGTTGCTGAAGGTCTCTTGACAGCCTCCCTGACCAGTTTTTGTCTTGTCTTTTCATCAATTTTGGAGGGACATCCAGTTCTTTGCAACGTCACTGTTGTCCCATATTTTCTCCACTTTTTGATGACTGTCTTCATTGTGTTCCATGGTATATCCAATGTGGTGGAAATTTTTTTGTACCCTTCTCCTTACTGATACATTTCAAAAATGAGATCCCTTTGATGTTTTGTAAGCTCTCTGTGAACCATGGCTTTTGCTGTAGCAGGCAACTGAGTACATGTCAGGAAAATCCTACTAGGACAGCTGAACTTTATTTGGGGTTAATCAGAGTCTCTTTAATTGAGGGCAGGTGTGTACCCAAAAAGACTGAATGCTGTAATTAAATCAAAAGGTGCTTCAACAAAGTATTAGTTTTAGGGTGTGCACACTTATACAACCAGCTTACTGTACGTTTCTTATTTTTTATATTTTTCCACTAACAGATTTGTTTGTTTTTCAATTAAATTGTACACATTATAGATCACATTAAAGCTGGGAAAAGTTTTGAAATGATTTATTGTGGTCTAATTTTTTTCTATCACAAAAACCTCGCATTTTAACAGGGGTGTGTAAACTTTGTATATCCACTGTAGCAGCTGCTTCTAAAAAGAGTCATCCAAACAGTCCCACCAGACCAAATAGGATCCTGATTTTACTCATGATTCTTTTTAGTGCCCAAAAAGACAGGGGACTGGAGGCCAGTCTTAGACCTCAGTGTACTGAACAAGTTTGTTCAACAAACAAAATTCCGGATGGTCATGGTTCAGTCTGTCATTCCATTCCTGGAGAAAGATGATTGGATGTGCTCAGTAGATCTTCAGGACAAGTATTACCACATAAAAATGGACAAATGCTCCAGAAGATACCTCCACTTCCAGCTAGGAGTCCGTCATTACCAATTTCGAGCACTGCCCTTTGGTCTCACCACAGCCCCAAGGGTTCTCACCAAATGCATGGCATTGGTATCAGCTCACTTAAGGCTACCGAGATTACATGAGTTTCCATATTTAGATGACTGGCTCCTCACTGCCCCCACCAGGCATCTGCTGCTTTCCTGCTTGGACTCCATTCTAAGGCTTGCAGAGTTCTTAGGCATCTCGATCAACAGGGAAAAGTCAAAGCTATCACCTACACAGGATATAGAATTCATCAAAGAAAGACTAAACACAAAATCCTGCATGGCTGCTCTTCCACTTCACAGACTGGAGAAGTTGAGGTTGCAACTACAAGTGATACTCTCTCATGACAAAGTTCTGGCTCACCAGGTCATACAGCTCCTTGGGTCCATGTCAGCGACAATCACCTTAGTTCCTCTGGCGAGATACCCACATGAGGCTATATCAATGGCTTCTGGCATCACAGTGGTCAGTGTTAACTCATCCAATGTCCCATCCAATCCGAATAACCAAAATGTGCAAGTAGGATTTATATTGGTGGATGAAGCCAGAAGACAAATTATGATGCCGTCCCTTTCCCCCCTTTCAGCCCAAGGCTATAGTGTCCATGGACGCATCCCTGACAGGGTGGGTGGAGGCATTTTCAGGGAAAGACAGTCCAAGGCACTTGGTCCCCTTCAGAGGCCAGTTTGCATATCAACATCCTAGAACTGAGGACAGTGTTCTTAGTGTTACAAGAATTCCAATCTGCCCTCCCTTCTGTGACAATTGCTGTTCAGTCGGACAACATGTCAGTAGCCTGGTACATCAACAAATAGGGGTGAACCAGATCCTACCCTCTTTGTCAGGAAGCCCTAAAAATTTTGTAATGGGTGATCATCTCCAACCACTTTCTGATAGCAATGCTCATTATCATGAGTGGTTTCTCAATTCTGATGTTGCGGTGAAGATTTTTCGTTGAAGGGGTCAGCCTTGCTGTGATCTGTTTGCATCTCCCACAAACCACAAATGCAGCAGCTACTTTGCCCGGGTCCCTCCTCGGGGGGAGTCCCTGAGAGATGCTCTTCTCCAGGATTGGCTCCAGGGACTTATTCATACCTTTCCACCAATCCTCCTAATCCCCCAGTTTGTCAAGAAAGTCCAACGGTTGTGAAGCAAAGTGATTCTCATTGCATCTTATTGGCCCCGTCAAGTCTGGTTTCCCTTTCTCTGCCCTCACTTAATTTACAGTCTGTGGAGTCTGGCTCCAACCCCAGACCTGTTGTCTCATCTGCAGGGCCTGGTCCATCTCAACCTACAAAATCTCAAGCTGACAGCTTGGTTTCTCCACTTTCAGTAATTTACAGGCAAAATAACTTATCTTCCACAGTGCACCGTCCGTGGATTCTGGATCCAACCCCAGACCTGTTGTCTCATCTGCAGAGACTGGTCCATCTCAGCCTACAAAATCTCAAGCTGGCAGCTTGGTTTCTCCACTTTCAGTAATTTCTTGGCAAAAATAACTTATCTTCCACAGTGCAAAAGATACTTCTGGCTTCTGATAAGTCATCCACCAGAAAACTTTATCTTAGCAAATGGAAGAGATTTGCGCTTTGGTCTGATGAAAAGGGTATTGATCCTTTTTCAGCCAAGATCAACAAGATCTTGGAATATTTATCCACCTTATTCCAATCGGGAGCCTCTGAATCTATGGTGGTACAGCGGTAGCATTGTTACCTCACAGCAAGAGGTTCTCTTGTTCGATTCTCGGCTGGAGTGCCTTCTGTGTGGAGTCTGCATGTCCTACCCATGGTCGAGTGGCCTCTGAAAGACATGCGTAAATGGGCATGCCTTTGCTGAAGATTGGGCATCGGACTGGCAACTCAGCACCATAAAAATTGACTGCCAATCATTAGCAGACCGAAGTTCCACTGTAGCAACCCCTAACCGGGAAAAGCCAGAAAGACAAACAAACATTCCAATTGGGAGCCTCTACATCTACTATTAGGTTTCATTTAGCTGCCATTTCAAATTTCCATAATGGTTTCAATGGCCTTTCCTTGATGTCTCACCATCTCTGCAGAACCCTTCTTAAGGGTGCTTTACATTAGAAACCACCTTTCAAAGAGCCCATTGCTCCTTGGAATTTAACGTTGGTCTTACAATGTTTGGTTCATCAGCCTTTCAAGCCAGCAGCCACCCATGATATCAAATTTTTATCTTGGAAAACTCTATTGCTGGTAGCTATCATGTCAGCCAGGAGAATCTCAGAATTGCAGGCACTGTGTGTATAACACCCGTATATCATTTTTCACAAAAATAGAGTATCACTCAGGACTAATCCCTCCTTCTTGCCTAAGGTAGTGTCAGATTCCAATATTAACCAGTCCATAGAGCTACTAGTTTTCTTCCCAAATTTCTCAAACAAGGGAGAATATTGTTTACATTTGTTGGCTGTACACAGACAATTACTTTTTTTATTTGGACAGAACAAAATCTTTTAGAAAAATCAGACCAGTTGTTCCTATCCTTTTTGGGTACTAGACTGGGCAAACCAGTTTCGAAAGTTACTCTGTCAAAATGGTTGAGAGATTGCATCATCTTTATTTATCAACAAAATAAGCTGGACATATCAATAAAAGTTAGGGCGCATTCTACCAGATCTGTTTCCACTTCAGTAGTCTTTCATTCCAGAGCCTCTATGGATGACATATGTGCAGCCACAACTTGGGCTGCTCCCCATACCTTTATCACTCATTACAAATTGGATACAGTCTCCAGGGTAAGGCCGTCCTTTGGTTCTATGGTACTCAGGAATATCCTTCCCTAGGGCCTTCCAAGGTCTAAAGTAGCTAGGGACTCTGTCCCAACAGTCAAGAGTGAATGAAGGTTGACAACATCAGATAAAGAAGTCATGCTCACGTTCCATCTGTGTTGTTGATCTTCATTCATTCTTGACATTCCACCCACCTCTCCCCTCCAAACACTCCTGGAGGTTCGGAAATAGTCCTGGCGTCTTAGTAGGGTTGTTGCTCAGACAAAACTTCCATCATTTTCTACTCTATGGGCAAAACTTGAGCTGAGGGGAAGGGAAGAGAGGCAGTATGGGTAGCCATGGATTGAGAGTTTCTGGCTGATGCGAGCTTGCTATAACGGCCGAGTTGGTTCCGAGGGTCGGAACCGAGACCCAACGGTGAATGAATGAAGTTCTACAATACAGATGGACCATTATGGTAAGAACATAACTTCTTTATATATGAAAAGTAAAACTGCATGTCTATAAAAGTGTATTAAAATAGAAATCTAACACACATAAAATGAGCACTGAAACTGAATTAAAAATAAAGACAAGAAGGATGCTGTCAGTTAAACCAGCATAAGTATGATGGTGAGGGAATACTATAACAATAGTGAATGACATTGGTGTGTTATATTGAAGATTTGGTGTGGTTTAATCATGAGGGTGAAGCCTGAGTGATTACACAAAGCCAACAATGGGTAAATCTTCAATATACCACACCAAGTGATTACACAAAGCCAACCATGGGTAAATCTTCAATATATACCACACAACAGAGTCGGTTATTGCTATTATACAGTGACATTATTTAAGAAAAAAAAAATTCTTACCTTTCTTAAATAATGTCTTTGTATAATGTTGTCGTGGTGTTCTTCTGCCATGTTTCTCAGTTCTGCTGCTTTGTTGATGTATAGCGCATGCATATGGGACTTATGTTCCCATGTTTACACAGTACATCAGTGCTTTGGAAAGCAAGCAATGGAGAGAGGAAGACCACCATTGCATATTTATTTATTTTGTTAACAAAGTTATAGGATACAGGGTGGGAGGTTGGCATAATGGTTAAGGTGCTTACCTTAGAAACACAAGGTGCAGGGTTTGATTCTCACATGGGGTAAGTGGCTAGGCTTAAAATGGCCCATGAGGGCAGTTAGCCTAGTACTAATCTATGAACATGATTCTATGAACATGATAATTCACTGAGATGCTCTGTCCAACAGTGACTGTGCTTCAGATAAAGTAAACCAGCTTCATTTTATATCTTAATAATGAAACTGATCCAGGGTTATCTCCCTTACACTCCAAATATGAGGTTTTAGTGAACTGAAGCTGCATGTTCAGCCCTTCCAAACCAATCTCATTTGACATAAGTGCTTGCAGTTAATTCTAAAAGTTTCCTGGTTTTTCTAATAATAAGCATTTTTGTATATTACTACAGTGTGGTTATTTCATAAAATGATGGGCCCGTGTACCTCATATGGCAGCTAACAATAGAAAAAAGTCTGGCTGCTCAATGATACTTCAGCAGCTGGACTTTTATCGCTGGTATGTTTTTGATTTACAATGGGCACACTGGTTGGGGTGACCAATTGGTGTGCTTCTTTTTGAATGGTAATGGCCAGTCATTGTGTAATAAAGCTTACACATGCTTTTCTTCATTCATTGGAGTTGCCACTGAAATATTTCCTCTTCTGAGCATTTTTAAGGTGCAGCAATCATGTCATCAGCTAAACCAATTTTAAAAAATGGTAGGGGCTGTACTGCATGTACACACACACACACACACACACACACACACACACACACACACACACACATATATATATATATATATATATATATATATATATATATATATAGTGTCTATATTATATTCTCGAAAGCTGGCAATGTTGAATCTGACATTGTCGACGTGAGAATATCGAACACTCAGAATCTCGAGCGTGTAAACAGCAATCTCCATAAGGGGAGATTTCCTTCTACTGCAATGTAGTGTGGTCTCGCAGTTGGTATATTTAAGTAGCTGGGGGTGTGGGGGATGCAGGGGGGGGGCTTGCCCCCCTACTTAAACCCATTAAGATACATTTTTCTTTCTTTTTTTTTTGTCTTTTTATAAGGTTGATGTTTGAAGACATCGACCATATGTTGTTCTATGTTTTCAAACGTCAATCTTATAATGTAGACCCTATATATATATATATATATATATATATATATATATATATATATGTGTGTGTTTGTGTGTGTGTGTGTGCATGCATGTGTGTGTCTTGCTGTTTGTGAGGTTGCCCCCAATATGATTCTTGTAAATATTTTTAAAGCTGTGTTACCTGGAAAATAGTGTACATGTTTATGAAGCACTGTGATACTGATAGATACATTAGTCTCTTCATCTGGACTCTTTTATCTGACAGAACTCAGTTGAGAAACTGTATTGTATGGGTTACATTTGATTTACTGAAAGCATTTATATTGAATGGAGTTTAGTAGAAGAAAAAAATAGCCCCACGTGGGAGGGTATAAGGGGGTTTGCCACCTCTAAAAAGAGCTACTGAGAGAACATTTGTAGCATATGCTTTTGGAAAGTCGACAAGAATCTGTGCAGTGTTAACAACTGTTTGTAAACTGAACCATTTAATAGCACAGAACAGTTTGGCAGAAATTACACTAAACATTTCAAACCAAAATTCACACAGCTATCAATTACTTAAAGTGGGCAGAGGAAGTATTTTACATTAAAATACATTAGAAATCATATATTTACCACATATAAACTACAAAATTTAAAATTCAGATTCCAAAAAAAAAAAATAATAATAATAAAAATGCATAAGCCCATTTTATAAGTGCAATAACATACTTGAGAGTTTGCATGGTACCGATACTACCCCACACCCATATATTGTAGGGCACTAGCCCCTTCAGCTTGTGCCTCACAACAGTACTGAGAACACTATTATCTTTACTGTGCACAACTCCTCATGTCTTCTTTCATATGCAGTGGCAAACTTTACACAGGTGAAAAAAAGTATTTGTAGTACATTGGCTTCAGGTTTTATTCTGACACAGCCTGGCACAAATGAAAAACAACTATTTTTGAACACTGTTTTTGGTATGATACTATCACAATATGCAATATTAAATGCTATTATCTGACATCTGGTTGGGGATGAATAAAATACCATGTAGAGGCTACGTGGAAGGTAGTGCATTACTAGATCACCAGTAGTTTGAATGTAGCATCCAACTGTGTGAAGCACGGCTGCCCAGGATGAAACCAAAGTGTAACAGTGCAACATGTGACTGCCCCATTTACGATATTGTTGGAAATGCAATGTCACAACTCATAGCAATGTAAGAAAATGCTGCCATTTTCATCCTTTTTTAATCAAAATCAGTCAGTGTTGCAGCCTTTCTTGAGTACTGCAAATATTTCATATCAGGATTTAACAGTTTAACAAAAGAAAACAGATTAATAAAATTGAACACCTTGGTGTAATTGCTGCAACTGAGATTTTCAGATAAATGGGCAGCTTTCCAGACCTTCCAAAAATCTTCCATTCTGTTCCAAAGAACACATCATTTTAGGTGTTGTTGGATAAATTGCATTTGCAGAAGACTTACTTGAGCTTCATCATAACCGGTAGAGCAATTTCCTTGTATTTGTACCTGCACATTGTTCAACCAGGAACGTAGTTGTGAAAATAAAAAACAAAAAGAGAGCTATTACCTAGAACTCTGTTTATTGTGAGGCAACATTTGAAATAAAATTGCACTACTTACTTTTGAGAATGCTGCACTGCACAGCTCTGAATCAATAATACAAAATGACATAAGATCCTGTTTTGCCTTCTTACAGAAATAATTCAAAGTAGAACGAATATATATATATATATATATATATATATATATATATATATATATATATATATATATATATATATATACACATACATACATCCACATCCATACACACATATATATCCATGCTAGGAAACATGCCATATAGTCGAACATTCATAATATCAAACATTATTATAGCTGTCAGGAATGATCACACTCATTTGATTGCTTCTGCTGGTGTCTGTACAAGATTGTGGTACTGTGCAGATCAGGAAATGTTACCTTTGTCCCGGGTCCCCTTCAGTAAACACACATTACATCAAATGACATTTGAAGACCTTTATTAAAATTCCTTAAACATAACTTTATTGACCAATTAATATTTTCATTTATTAATCACAGCATAAAAATCCATATAACTATTAACTTAGGGCAGCGTGACCCCACTCACCCCGACAAAGTAAGCTGCATCCTTACCTTCGCTTGCTTACTCTTAGTTATGAAGCAGTGTCCAGCTGCACACTTGCAATTCCCAACTCATTAAAATAAACTATACAACCAAATAAGCAGCATCCTCACCTCTGCTTGCTTACATTTACTTGTCAAGCAGCGTCCAACTAATCACTTGCATTTCCCAACTCATTGAAATGAATCTCCAACACCAGTGAGGGAATAGAAGAGGGACAAGCCTACCCCTCTTCTCCTCCCACCAGCTTGACCAGGCTGTTCCCCCTCCTTCATACCAAAACTCCCAACAGCTTTCCAAAACAAACTAAACTGTACATTAAAAAGGTAGAAGCCAAACATCATTTGGTGTACTCCATTCTCTATGAACCAAACTGGATCCTTGTCATCAGTATGCCAAAACCCTATCATATAAAGCAACCAGTTGCCTAATCAGCTGAAATTAAACCAATGATCCCCTTCCAAAGCCAAAAGAATACCCATACCCTTTTAAAATCTATGAAAATCAAACATATCCTCACTTATCCTAATTACTAATAGTAGCTTCGTAATTATTCCCAGCTCATTACCTGCCAAATGTACCACAAAAACACTAAAAAACCCAACATATTCCAAAACAAAGCAAGCCCCACTACATGCAATCCTGCCTAAATGTAGCATCCTTTAACCTCCCAAAGGATGTAATAATGACCAAATGAGATTACCTCTCCAACAAATCAATGTAATAGGAATTCAACCCCCATACCCACCATCTATTATAAGGCAAACATCCGATAACCACATAATATTTGCTGACCAATGCACCCCCCTCTTATTAAATTCAATCCTCCATAATGCCAGTACCCCCCAGATTGCAACCCAGTGAACCTCCATTTACCAACGCCAACCCTTACCACAAAATGTATCTTGACAGTAGCCATAGTCTTTCAGTCTTCACACTATCAGACCGAAGCCAACCCTTCAAACATATGACCCACCATCCCAGATTCAGTAAAGTCGCATAGCCTGGTCACCTGTGCAACTATACTAATCAGAGCTAAATCCACCTTGACCATTTTCACTGCCTAACCTTGGTCCCAAGCCTAAACACAAATTAAAATCTTATAATGGCCTACCTTATACCTTCCTCTTCACAGCTGCTTTGGAATCCTGTACCACATCTAATCATTCCAAGCCAGCCTAACACACCTCTGCTGGCAATACCAGGGCCTCCTACAACTGACCTATTGTCCAAATGAAAATTAAAAGTTTTCTGCACAACTTCTACTAAACCTACAATCCCAGCCAAAGTGAAACTTACTCCAAACAGTAACATCCCTCCTCCAAATGTCCTTCCATCCAATACATCCATCCTTCAAATGTCCTTACATCCTGCCAGCCAACAAACCAAAACCATTCCCTCACAGTTATGAAAAATTAAGAAGCCCAACAAGCTCCATGACATCCTTAATCCACCCTTGTTCTGAAACTTCACCTCTCGAAATTTATATATATATATATATATATATATATATATATATATATATTTTTTTTTTTTTTTCAAACAGCCATGGCCTGCATCTACTAGTCACCCCCTTGCTTCGACCTTCAAGCTTCTGCTTAAGCAACAACTAGTTCCTTACCCATTCCTACATACATTCATACCTGACAAGCGCTGTCAAACACTTTACCTAGTCTAAAGTCCTGCCTATTGCTGCCCAATCCAATGAAGAACAGCTCGTTACTCCCAAACTAGCATGGCCACCAAACAAGCCATCTGCCTTGCTGTGCCACGGGGAAACAAACCCAACCTCACATTGTTGTAACTCCACCCCACTTGTGGACAACCCCAAACTCCCCATAAACAATCCCCTAGCTTGCTTCACCCTACCCCTGATGTCCCTCATCCTCACCTGTCCCCATGTTACTCTCAATCTGCACTCTAACATGCCTTAATAAGTAAAGTAGGATCACCTGCAACCTCACTCTGCACCACTCCACCAGCAGGAACATCCACCCCAGTCGAATCCATCACATTTCAAATGCACTTCCTTCAGGCCACCAAATGATGTGCACTCTGCACTTCCCCATCTGTGATCTCATTGTGGTCTGCAAAAGAAAGGAAAACTGTAAATCCTCTACACGCACATAAACCAAAACTTCCTAATGACATTAGGCTCCACCAGGGGCTTATCTCATTCATCAGCTGCTTAAAATGCACTCCCATCTTTAGTATGCAACACCACAATGATGCTTAAGATGTTTTAACAAAGTTGCACATAAAATTTCTTCACACATCCCCTGTTAATGATATAACCAGTGTGAAATGGTAAATAAAACAGAGCATTTTAACCATCCTATGAGCTTCCTTGATAAATTTGTTATCCAGTAATCGGGGTAAAGAAAATTAAACCAGTCCATACTTCTGCCAGTACAGCCAATTACAGAACCTGTGATAGCATCTGTCACAAAAAAAGAGGCTTTAACATACATAACCCCCCCATAACATTACCAAACTTACACCAAGTCTTTAGGTGATAAGTGTGCACATAGTGATGACACCTGCTGCCACATAAAACCACCATCTTCACACAACCACTCAGTCCCACAAGAGACAAATACATGCAGACCCCTAAACACATTATCACTATGTCTCCCCTTTAACATCAAGAATAAGCTTCTTGTCAAATCTCGGGGCTCTTAGAGTGTCCAATCCACCTGCTGCATGTCTTTGGAATCTGGGAGGAAACAGTAGCACCCGGAGGAAAATCACGAGACCACAGAGAGGACATGCACACTCCACTGCTACTGAATGAATGTTATTATTACTCCCCCTTTCAGCATACAAGAGCAGGTTAGACTGTTTATTAACCTTACATGTGCTGCTTATCCTTTGAAAATTAAAACTGGCTAAACTGCATTTAATTCTTAAAAGTCCCCATGGACAGTGAAGCATTCAAACCTATTGCCTAGCACAAGCCCCTTGTCACCAGAAATAAAGAGCTAAAATATGCCTGACAAATCAATTCTATTTTAAATGATCAAATGTTACATCACACCTCTCTTATTCACACCTGTTTTAGTCATCTTTTGCAGTCCTCCTCTATAGAGATTTGAGCAAAAAACTACCCTGCCAAATGTCCCTCATCTCAGTCAGTCTTGGGCTGGTTCATCACTCATCAAACCCATTGCTTATCAGATGCCAGCCACGTAAAAGGCAATCAATATACGAATTCCATCTTTCACAAGGCAGCTGTCACTATGAAAGGAAGCTGCCAGCTTTGAAGAGACAACTTTCTCCATAGCTTTCATTCAGGCATGCTATCAAAACACATCTAACATTGACTAGCCAACATCCTGCCAAAATTGCACCTCTCGAAAACCAAACACAAATGGGTGAAGGGAACACGAGAGGAAATCTGCAAGACTGCATAACATGCCAGGCAATCCTGCACTGCAACCTATCAACCAATACAATAATGGGTAAAACCGGATTCCTCTAAACAAACCCACAAACACAGAAGACACTCCCCTGCACAGGCATACACCAACCTGAAAAATCAAGACTAAATGGCCAGAACCTGACACTGAAATGCAGAGATGTTACCAACAAGACACCCTCAAAAATTATATAAGCGATTAAATTAGACATTCAAAGACTGTCCCCGATTTTGCTCAACCACCAAATCACTCCAAACTCAAATCCCAAACCATGAACAACAGAGGTGACAGGTATGGCCACCACAACTCCCCACGCCCACAAAATCAAATCCAGGCAGTTATTGAACAGCATGATTCAAATGACTTCCAAGGATCTGCAAAACGAACTCATCTACCCACAAAAGCCAAGAAACCCCACAATTAAGCAGATTAATTTCACATGGACACAGCATCTCCATCACCCATGACTGCTCACCTTCCGATAAGCATTGATGGCAGCACCAGCCTGTCTCCCCAAGCCTTTCTTCAACTGCAGTCTCTGACACAGCAGTCTAAGAAACATTTGACAGCTATGCTTGAAGTCACCCCCCCCAAAAATACTTTCTGCAGGTCTAAACTGTATCTTTAAGCTGTAGTTTCTAGCCTAGAGGGGAGAAGTGTCTTGCTAAGCTGGATAGTGTTGACTAACAGGTTTTAGAGGCAGAAAAACACTTGCTGAAGCCATAATGGGGAAAAAAACTAAATGATAATGGCCAGTGAAGCCATAATGGGGAAAAAACTAAATGAGAATGGTCAGCTTAGTTTGTTAAAAATGTGAAACATGACTTTTTTAAATATTTTTTACATCTTAACTGAAAGTCATATATTTATAACCATGAATGACAAACCCATTTACAGAAATGTACATAATTAAAAAGGTTAATTCTCAAAGTGCTCTATCTGTTATTCTTTTAAGTTCTGTGCCTTTGTTAGAAATAGAAAAACTTATGTTTTTCGTTTTCACATTATTATTCAAAATATGCATTAATTGTACAAATTTACCAGCTGAATGGCAACCAAAAACAGCCTATCCCCACCAGCCAGCTGTCAATATGAAATAGCAGGTCTTGCCTTAATGTGAAACTCTGAAATAGTCATCAGTGTCAATAGTCTGAACTCCAATGTCCGACATAATTGTTGAAGTGCCATCTAGACTATCTGCCAGTAATCTAGCTGAAGACCACTATTTTATGAAAACAGACTTAACCATGAGGCAGAACTCCAGACATTCTGTAAATTCCTCACAGGTAAGAGGCATGCTAGCTAAATCACAAGTGAAGGTTATTGCTGCAGCACACAAGCGCATGGGGAACATGTTAATGAGAAAACTCACAGCCTGGGAAAAGCCACTCACAGCTGCAGTGAACCCCCCACAGTCTACCCCCTGAAGAAAACTCCAGTGCTACCACAAAGATAGCCCTCCCAACCATCTACAAACTCAACATGGCGAGCTGTTCCCCTGTGCAGTACCCAATGAACAGACACCATTCCACAAGATCCCTATCAAAACTCTATGTCCTGCCTCCATACACTTGAGCCACTTTCCTCCCATAAATACCTCAACAAATCAAATCATCCTGTCTCTACTGCCGACATTTTTTTTTTTGCATTATACTATGGGATTGTTATTGTTCTAAATATGGAGCTCCCACTGAACAAAATACTCAATTACTACTCCTTCACCCAAAATACTGAACCTCTCTCCCACACACCCACACTCTTCAATCCTCAACACTCTTTAATCCTGAACAAATAAGCCAGGAGAGGGGGAATAGGGGAGAAAAAAACAGTACCCACCTTTCCATGCACAGCACCCACCTTTCCATGCACAGCAAACATTAATCAAAGGCTTACCTGATCAAAGGAGTATCTGCAGGTCATCTTGGATGTAACCTTGGACTAGCAAGTTCATGCCAAAATGTGATTCCTGACCCAGTTATACTCTCACAAAAACTTAAGCCCTTCCCTACCCTTACCTCATTTCCTCCCAGTCATCTTACTTTCCTATGTAACCCTTTCTCCCTCCAGCTAGCTTCTTCCCCTACCCTCATAAAACCCATTACTACTTCTATCTAAATCCCCACCTGAAGATGTCCCTGGACAAACTGGTTTGTTACCAAACCTCATTTCCCCACTGTTCCGTGATCTTGGAGTTGCCATATATAATTAGCAGGTTGTGTGGGGGTGAAATCTTGAGCTTCTTTAATTTTTTTTTTTTTGTGATTTTGAGTTTTGATCATTTTGTATCGTATTGCTGTTTGATATATTTGTACGTCAATATTTCAAAGTACATCCATGTAATGTCATAGTACTTACTAAATGCATTAATTTCACTCTTGCAGAGATGTCTGTGACTTTACTGGTCGATGTGCAAGACAAAAATGCAAACTATTTGAAATGTTGGAATTATCTAAATTGAGCAACATGACCTAACATTTCCAGCAGTGCTATCAGTGCTGAGAAATTCTCTTCCTTCATAAGCTCCCCAGTGAACTTAAGGAAGGGCATGCACCTCAAAATAACAACAACAATAGCAATAATAATAATGCAATGCAGGTAATCTTGATATATAGAAGTATCCAAGGATTACCTGTTACAATGGAAAGTATACAAAAGCAGAGTAGCTGTTTGCTTTTTCATGAAAAGTGAAAATCACAGATTTGGTGCTTTACTGTATGTTTTCAGACAAAACATGCAAAAAGAAAAATTAGAAGTCTGAATAATTTGATAGTTAAATTCAGACAATCTACCAATCTGTTTCATTTCCTGTCTATCAAATAAGTACAGTCTCAGAGAGGAAATATATAAAAGTTGGAGGAAATGGGGAGACTTTCTATTTGAGTTTTGGTTTAAATGGAGAGACTTTCTTATTTTTCTGAATGGTGATGTCTGTAGTGCGGAGCCATCGACAACTGTTTTATGCATGAATTGACATACATTTACATATTGCGGTTATTCAGTGATATATAATACTTCTGTATCATGAGCTGGATTTTTTCTTTACTTAGTTTCACAGGATGTGGGTAGATCTGCATTTGAGATTCATAACTAGTCCCTTTAGCCACATTCAGTGATACTAAATAAAAAAATAGCTTGTACTAAACAGTTTTGAATACCTTCCATAATTCCAGAGGCAGCTCATGTTTTTTGACTTGCAGGTTACTACTTTTGCAAGGTTGTTATTCTGCTTCCCAGTACAGGTCAGAGGTGCTTCATGTTATCACACTTTGGAAAACTGAACCAAAATTAAATTTCATTGAGCATTTCTGTACATACATGGACATTTGTGCGTTACATTTTTATGATATATAGTCACACAGGTACATGGCTATTTAAATAGTATGGCAGATTTAGCAGCCTGGCAAGAAAGGAAATATTTGCATGGTTATTTTGAGTACACAGGGTTTTGGTTTAGCTTTTCAGCTCATGCTACTCCTCAGTCTTGCTGTTTGATACACATTATGATTTACATACCAACAATGAGGCCATAAAATACTGTTTGCTGTTATATGGGAAGTTTTATGACCCATGAAAATTTGGTTAACAGGGTGAAACACTTCAAAATTAACTTGAACTTGCTGTATGTTCTATTACTACAACAAAGTTGTTTCTGTTAAGAAAAGACAAAAAGTCAGATGAACTGTTTGACTATAGAGTCTGAAATGTCCTGCAGACAGTATAAAACTAGTAAATTGAATGATAATATAGAACATATGCAAAATACAGGTTTAATACCACAAGGTAAATTTCTTTCTGACATTTTACATTTCATGTATATTTTTAAGTAAATCACCCCCCCCCCCCTCCCACTGTGTGCCTTCTAGCTGCCCATATTTTTTGTGCCACTGGCACTATCCCACAAGGGCTGGGAACACCTCAGAAGAAAATCAGCTGTTGAAGTTGATGGGGAAATATGGAAAGACTCTGGCAATGTCATATATGCTGTTGTGTATGCTGGAGATTTTTTGGAATGCTGTAACTGTGAATAGCTGTCAATGTCATGTTCATTACTGCATGTAACGTAAGTCCGGTCCAGCCCTACACCATCATACCAAATTCTTAATGGCAATTTGTTTATGATTACAGCACATAGCCCATTACTGGGGATTGTCTAATCACAAACAGAAATCCTTCCCTTTCTTTTTATTGGGCAAGCTGGAAAAATGCTGCTCCTTCCCATCCCAGCATTCCTAGGTCCTCCGGTGACTAAGACACCAGTTGAGCTCTGGTTGTCTGGGTCACAGACAAGCTGAATCTCACTTTGCCATGGACCTGGGCCTTCATGTATTGCTTTGGTTGGTTCAAATCACTTTCATTAACTGCCATTTATTAATTACTATTAGAAGAAAAATCTGGAGGAGAGATCGTATGTTGATAAAAAGTCTTTAAAATTTCTAACATCACTCATTTTCTCTTCTTAATGCATGAATTTCTCTTACTTATAATTGCATACCATATATTATTCAAAGACTTTTTGGAGTGTCTTGTATTTCAAACACAGATTTAAATTGCATAGTATTTGTTTTTGTAATTTAAGACACCTTCAACATTCAGACAATGCCACTGTCTACATAAACCTCTCTTGATTGAAAATTATTTTCAAATGAAAAGATACATGCTACACTACACCAATGTTAGGAACTGTAAATAGGGCACTTATAAATAAAATCTGAGAATGTAAATGTTAAGTGATGCATAGTTACGGTAATACAGCTTCAAGTAAGGTGTTTTTGCACATTGCATGCATGCAGTAGCACTTTACCTAAGGCTGTATTGCTTTAATCATTCACAGGGAGATAAAAAAAATATTTGATGAACTGTGTAGTGGGAAAGGAACATAGAGCTATTTGAGAATTGCAAGATCTACTCTGTGATACTTGATGTGGGGGAAAACTGTACAATGCAGCATGAGAAAAGTTTAAGTAGCCCAATAAATGATTAATGACTGCAAAAAGAAAGAACATATTAAGCAAGAGTTACTTGTAGATAAATAAGTTGGGACATTTGTTCATGGACATATATAATGAGTGTCATCTGTATAAGTGTTTTCTGTGTAAAAAGGACAAGTAGTGCATGGCGTTGTTCCTCTTCTTGATTGTTGGATTTAATGACTTCTAATAAAACATTGCATATTATTCAAGGACAGTTTTAGAATGTCATTTTTTCCGGGCATACATGTAGTTTACCTTTGGGATTATTTATTTATTTTTTAATTAGGATCCATTTTATTCAGAGTATGTTAATCGCTATAAAAAAGTTTTCCTGATTTAAAACCAGCTACTGATATGGAACCATACCCATTGAACTGCCAACATATTTGGGAACTCTGAGTAAAGCATGGAAAAATCAAGTTTAAAGTCATAAAAAATTAGCAATATGTGTTTAAAGCAGAAGACCATCTGGTAAATTATTCTTTGAAAAATACATATAAATCAGATCACCTTACCCAAGGCTATATTATTTAACCATATACAGGAAATGAAAAATGCATCTGGTATACTGTGAACAACATTACACTATTCTGTGTTTAAAATGTTATTCTGCGATATTTGGTCAAAGTAGAACAGCTCAGGTCTCTCAGAGATTAAATGGCATTTCTGTGTCCAAAAATGATTAGTGTCAGAAGACACTATATATTTATTTGTCTATCAATCTATTTATTTATTTTAGTATCACATAAACAGTTTTTGAATGGTCATTTGATTTTAATAATTTTTCTTTCAAGTCAATATAACAGGTACATTGATCCTTAATTAGAATCATTATTTTTCTCGTTTTCCTAACAGTCTATGTCCCAATTCCTTCTTTTTTATATAAATGCAGTGCATATACATTTTATTTTATTTTCTAAGTTTTACATATGTAGCTTTTGAACATAATCATTTGATGTCAATCACTTTTGTTGAGTCAGAAGTATAACAGGTAAAACTGACTCCAGATAGCCATTATGAATTTTTCCTTTTACTGCTTCTAACTGGCTGTTATCACTTCACAAATAAGCTGACCACATCATCTGGGACTGAGAAGGCTTTTATTTTAGGACAAAGTAATAGTAGTTGATTTCTCTAATGTGATACCCAAATGGGGTGGTAAAAGGAAAGATTAGTGATAACATTGAAATCAGGACAGGACACTTAGGAGAGAACAGGGGTAAAGATTAAAGCCACTTAGTGGGCTTTACCTGTACATTTATTAGGACCCCAACAGGTTTTAGTAGTTTTGTTTAATGGTATCACATCTGTATGCCTATATGCATGTTCATAACTTAAATAGATGATCTCTCACAACAATACCAGTTTCTATTGATAGGGTTCTTTAACTTAAAAGAAAGCAAAAGCCAGTATTTAACAAAATGTTACCTGACTTTTTGAATCTGGAGGCATTGGGTTAGAAGTATTGCTTTATGTTTGTCAAAAGGATCATAACTTAGCTACAACCAGGTTCTTAAAATTATTTTTAAATGGAGGTAATTTTTATTATGAAGTACATATCAAAAAAGAGGGAATACAAAAAGAGAAATATAGACAGTAAAGTAAATATTTACACACATTAGAACTATATATATGGGTTCCCTTCAGAAGCTCAAAATACTGAAATGTTGAATTTCAGTATTTTGAGCCCAAGAAGCTGAATCCACATAATAGTGAAAATTTAGAAGCGCGAAATTGAAAACCTCGAATACCGGAGGTTTTGAATTTCATGCTTCTAAAGTTCCGCTATTGTCATGTATTCAGGTAAGTGTGTGTGTGTGTGTGTGTGTGTGTGTGTGTGTGTGTGTGTGTGTGTGTGTGTGTGTAGTAAAACATCGAAATTCAAAACTTCCGGTATTCAAGGTTTTGAATTTTGCGGTTTTTACTTTTCGTTGCTTTGTGGATTCGACTTCTTGGGCTCAAGATACTGAAATTCAAGATTTGAGTATTTTGAGCTTCTGAAGTGAATCCATATATATATATATATATATATATATATATATATATATATATATATATATATATATAATATTATTGGGTAATATGGATAAAAAAATATTACACACACACACACACACACACACACACGCACACACACACACAAAATCTCTCTCTCACACACACATTTGCACTAATATTCCAATAGAAACATGCTATAACTACAACAGACCTCGAATCACAGTTATTTCCCGAAATCATAGGTTCTTTTATGCTTCAACAGCATTCTTTTTTGCCTATGTTTTTAATTAAAATTATGGGAAATCATATCTTTTGCAGGCAGTTTAGGTAGGAATCTGAATTTTTCAGTGTAAAACTTTCTCAGGTATACGAAAATTTTATTTTTATGTCCTACATTTTTTAAGATAAGACACGGAGTTAATAATATGAGCCAGAGAATTAAGTTATTTAAGTATTCTTGTGTGAACATGTTAGGGCCATCCACGCTGTCTGCGAACAAGTACTGCTAAGCAGCGATTCGTGCAGGCAACTTACATTAACGTGTAATGGCCACAAATAAGCATAAGTAAATTAACTCACAATGAGATGTAAATGAGAAATGATATTAAACAGTGTATGCTAATAAAGCATTTGGTTGTCTACTTGTGATTCATAGTCAAGTTTTTACACCGTCTGCACATGTTTTAAAAAGTGTATCTGTACCTATTATATCTACCTATTATATCTACTTTGCAATCCACAAACTTGCTGCTAGCTTAGCTTTTTCCCTTTCTGACCCTGTAAAAATTATTTAAGTTGTCCTTTTTCTGCCTTGATCCCTTGGTATGAAGTAATTAACTTAATTTTATCTGCAACCTGTGGGTATTCGGATCCATATCGGATCCGAGCCGGCAACTTTTTTTCTAGCATCTGCTCCAAGCTCTGAGCTCCTCCCCCTACTCTTAATGCACTACCATCTCCTACCATCCCATAGATTTCGTTTGCTGCGCCATAGTGAGCATCGTGGTCTCCTTCGCTCTGAGCTCAGGGATAGTAAGTCTAAAAATTATTTGTCTTTAGTGTGTCTGTGTTAGTTGTTTCCCTTCCTCCCCCACTAGTATATTGCTTGTTCATTGGTTAGTTCAAAAAAAAAAGTTTTTGTTATAAAACTCTGTAGAGTAGTTGTTAAGCCTGCCCTTCCCCTACTTGTGTTTGTGTGTAGTGATCTTTGTTGGGAGTGGTGTTTGGTGCAGGACCATGGCTGATCAGCCAAAATCAGTGTTTAAAAAATGCACACAGTGTGGCCATAAGCTGTCACTGGCTGATGGTCACACTCTGTGTGTAATTTGTTTGGGAGTGTCCCATTTGTTGACTCAATGTGCAATCTGCATTGGGTTCAACCCTAGAGCCCTGAGGGATTGGAAGGCCAAATGGGTAGCCAAAGGCCTTCTTCCTGCATCTATGCTGGAGTCTGCCACGGCCTCGGTACCCATTACTCCTACCCAACCTCCCACCTAGACAGGGACTCAAACTCCCATTTCTTATGGTGCTGAGTCAGGCAAGGAAGAAGCTACAGTGAGTGTAGCAGACAAAGACAAGGACAGAGAAAGGCACAAGGAGGACAGGGACAAGAAAAGGGCAAGACCTCGCAAGAGATCCCTAGACAGGGAGCTCTTCCTTAGTCCCTCTACTAAGTCCACGAGGCCAGTTTCTCCATGGCTCTGATCACCTCGTTTTTCACCGGAGCCGCTGGAACCTTCGGATCCAAGGCCTTCCTCACCTTCACAGCGCAGACTAGCCAGATCCAAGTTGGTGGCATCTTTGCAATCGATTCGGAGCTTATCAGACTTAGACATGGACAGGATGATGTGGAGATTCATTCAGACCCAAATACAGATCGGAGTATTGCCAGGCCCTTCTCCCTCCGGAAGCCGGACCTCCATGCCTTTTTTCTGCCCTATCTGTCCTACTCCGATCCATATGTTGGCTTCGGGGTTCTTGGATCCGAGATTTTTTGGAGCTGGTAGCTCGGTGCTGACAGTTCCCCCAACCTCGACTCCGGCTGTTACCTTGAGCTCCTTGGATCCAACTAGTTCAGAGCCGAGTGACTCTCGGAGCTGCGGACAGGGAGTCAGACCCGAGGGAATGGATTCTTCAGCTCCGCCTCTTTCGGATCCGACCCGTTTTCTCAGACCGTAGGCTACCCTTGCTTTGGCTCCGGTCCCTGATTCAGATCCGGGGAGGGCTTCCTCCTTGCTGGGTGCCAAGGAGGTATGCTCTCCTTTGGACTTCATAGTGGTGGAGTGGGTTCCCTCCCAGGGATTGAGATCCCAGCCCATCCCCTCGGATTCCACCCAGACCCCTCTGGATTTGTCGATGACTTCCATCATCCTGTCTCAAGGACAGACCATGCCAGAGGATCCCCAGGTTATTCCCCCTGAGGAACCCCCTGCGGCTCACGAGTCTTTTTCAGAGAGTCCCCACTGAAGAGGGCCACCATAAGCGCAAGTGCAAAAGGAAGCACTTGGACTCCCCTGAGTCCCTCACTATGGACACTGACTTAGAGGAAGGAGAAGGTTCCCCCAAGTCACCTCCCGACAATGTCTTCTTCGGAGACATCATGGAGATCCTCCACCAGAGGGGAGGTTGGTCAGCCCCAAACCTTCTGTGGATGAGTCAGTGTTCCTGGAGGCCTTTGGCATGGGACCATCTACTTCCTGGGTGTCTCCACCAGTGGAACCCTTGGTGGACCTTATCACCACACAGGCATGTAAAGAGCCTGACACCATAGAACCCATCCCCAAACGCCTCAACAAGATTTTATCTCCTCCTACTGACAGACAAACTTGGTCAAAAGGAGCCCCAGTTGACGCTATGTTGGTCGCAGCGGCCACCAAGAAGGAACTATTGCAGGAGAGTTCCTCAGTCCACCCTCCAGATAAGGAGTCCAGGTCGGTGGATAGGTTTGGGAAGCGCATTTATTCCTCAGCAACCTTTTCAATCCGTGCGCTGAACTATTTGGCACATGTGATCCAGCTTTAGCAAGACCTTGTATCAGAATTCGCTGAGTCACCCCATAGTCCTTATCGCTGTAGGACAAACAGCTGTTCTCTGCGAAAATGTCGACTCTGAAGTCAGTATCGAACACGTCTATGCGGCTCCTTTCCCATGCCACAGAAGGAGCAGCTAGGGCAGCCAGGAGAGCCGTAGCCATGAGGCATCATGCCTGGCTCAGGTTGTGTCAGTTCACGGACCCTTTCAAGGTGTCGTTTATTAATGCTCCCTATGACGGTTCTTCCCTTTTCAGGAAGACAGTACATGGCACACTTGTCCAGAGCGAAAAAGATGGGAAGACTTTGTCTGCCATCGGGATCCGCTTTTCTAACCCTCAGCGGTCCTTCTCTAGGAATCAAAGAGGGCAAAAGATGATGTGGTTCAGAAAATCTAAGTTTTCCCGGGATTCTCAGGACAACTATTCCCCCAGAGGGAGAGGGGGACAGGATCGACGCCGACCCAGTGGTGGTGGGGGTCCCAGGAATTTTGGGTCTAGGGAACCTTTTTCTGATAGACCCACTCAGCAGCCCTGAGGGGTTGCCCAGCTGTCCTACTCTGGAGGCAATCGGGGGGAGATTGTCCTTACACCCAGCGGCATGGGAGTCCATAACGACAGATTGCTGGGTGTTACAGATTATATCCAGAGGTTACACTATCCCATTTGTTGCCCCTCCAAATGTTCCAAAACACCTCCCAGATGTTCCACCCTCTCAGAGGGAGGCTGCAGCTCTAGAGGTTTCAAAGCTGTTTCTCTAACGAGCCATTGAACAGGTCCCCCAAGACAAGTCCGGATCAGGCGTTTACTCAAGGTTCTTTTTAGTGCCACAAAAGACAGAGGACCTCAGGCCCATTCTACACCTGTCAACTTTGAACCTGTCTGTCACCAAACAGAAGTTCCGGATGGTCACCCTACAGTCCATTCTACCTTATCTCCGAGAGTGCGACTGGATGTGCTCGTTAGACCTCCAGGATGCTTACTACCACATCATGATCCACAGAAGCTCCAGGAGGTTTCTGCGCTTCCGGCTGGAAGCCAGTCACTTTCAGTTCAGAGCCCTACCCTTCGGTCTCACCACAGCCCCCAGAGTGTTCATCAAGGTAATGGCAGTTGTAGCGGCTCACCTGAGGCTTCAGGGTATTTAAGTTTTTCCTTACCTGGATGACTGGCTCTTCACTGCACCCAACAAGCATCTGCTTTGTTTGGCCCAAGACTACTTTATTCAGTTGGCAGATCTATTGGGGATTACAGTCAATGTTCAAAAATCCCAGTTGCAACCAGTACAAGTTTCAGACTTCATCGGGGCATGGCTAGACACTTTGCAGATGAAAGTATTTTTAACTCCAGACAGGATCTTACACCTCAGATGCCACATAGCTCAAATAGCGAACTTCAAGTCTCCAAAGGTAAGCGAGGTTCTCTGGGCACTGGGCTCCATGGCTGCCTCTATATCGATTCTCCCTTGTGCGTGCCTTCATATGCGGATTCTTCAGTAGACTCTGGCTGTTCAATAGTCTTGGCTAGACCTGCCCATGGAATTTCCGATCAGGATCAGTCATTTTTTTTGGTGGTTAAATTCACCAGAGGTTATAGAAGGACACCCCTTCGTGTCATCTCCAGTCCAAGCTACAATGACCATGGATGCCTCCCAACTCGGGTGGGGGGGGGCACTGTTCAGGAAGGACAGTCCAAGGCATGTGGTCCCAGACAGAGACCAAGTTGCATTTAATGTTCTAGAGATGAGGGCAGTGCTTTTAGCGTTGGAAGCCTTTCACATTGTCCTCCCTTTCGGATTGATTGCAATTCAGTCAGACAACATGTCGGTTGCCTGGTATATCAACAAGCAGGGGGAACCAGATCCTACCCCCTGTGTCGCGAGGCCATGAGAGTGTGGGAGTGGGCGATTTTCACCAGTCGGTTTCTGATAGCAAAGCACATCCGGGGGCACACCAACATTTTAGCGGACAGATCGAGTCGGGCTATTCTGATGCCGTACGAGTGGTCTCTGAAACAGTCAGTAGCGGAGGAGATATTCCTTGCATGGGGTCAGCCTTGCTGCGATCTCTTTGCATCTCCTTCCAACGCGAAGTGCAGCGAGTTCTTTGCTCTGATTCTCTCACCAGGGGATGCCCCCAGAGATGCTGTAGTCCATGCTTAGCCCCCCAGGCTTCTGTATGCTTACCCACCATTGCCACTCATTCCGAAGTTTCTTCAGAAAGCTTGCCAACTGCGCTGCAAAGTTATCCTCATTGTCTCATTCTGGCCTCACCAGGTTTGGTTCCCATTCCTTTGGTCTCATCTCTTAGCTCCTCCGTGGGTTCTGGATCCCTGCCCAGATCTAATCTCCCATCCTTCGGGTGTTCACCTGCCTGACCTGGGCAGCCTCAACCTGACAGCTTGGTTACTCCAGTTCCGTTGATTGCCAGGACTCCCGGCCTTTCATCCCCTGTAAAATCCATACTGGTGGCTTCTCTTAAAGATTCCACTAGGAAACTTTATTGCAGTAAACTGAACCATTTTTCCATTTGGGCCTCACAGAGAAATATAGATCCCTTTACAACCCCTGTTCCAGTGGTGTTAGATTTCTTGTCTGGTATTTTTCAGCAAGGAGCTAGCTCCTCCACAGTGAAAGTACAATTGGCAGCCATTTCTAATTTTCATGTTGGTGAAGACAACATTGCCTTAACCTCTTCTAGGCTGTGTAAGGCTTTTCTTAAAGGCACTTTTCTTTTGCGCACTCCTGTCAAGGATTCAGTGCCCCCCTTGGGACCTTATCTTTGTCCTCCAGGCTTTGGTGGCTCCCCCATTCAAACCTGCAGAATCGGTGGATTTAAAATTTTTATCCTGGAAGACAGCTTTCCTAGTCACCATTACATTAGCTAGGAGGGTTTCTGAGCTTCAAGCTCTGTCTGCCGTGCCTCATTATATGGTCTTCCATAAGGATAAGGTCTCTCTCCGTACTAATCCTTCTTTCTTGCCTAAAGTGGCATCTGAAGCAAACATAAACCAGTCCATTAATCTGCCTGTTTTCTTTCCTAATTTCCAAAACAAGGGTGAATACAAACTTCATTTGTTAGATGTTCATAGACAGCTTTGCTTCTATCTTCATAGAACAAAATCATTCCGCAAGTCTGACCAGTTGTTCATTTCCTTTTCCAAATCCTTTTTGGGAAAAGCTATTTGTAAGGTTTCTTTGGCTAGATGGATCACTCTTTGCATTTTGCATGTCTACAAAGCAAAAGGTTTATCTCCTCCTGGTATTGTTAAAGCTCACTCTACTAGGTCCATGGTGACTTCTGCTGCCTTTTGTCTAGGGTTTCTTTGGACGACATTTGTGCAGCAGAAACCTGGGCCATTTCACATACCTTCATTTTCCATTATAAATTAGACCTGATTTCTAGAGGTAGAGCATCCTTTGGCTCTGCGGTGCTCTGGAATATCCTTCCATAAGGGCCTCCCAGGATTGGAGTAGCTGGGGACTCTGTCTCAAAATTAAGTTAACTACTTCAGATAAAGAAGTTATGCACTCAGCATAATGTTCCATCTGAGTAGTTATTTTTCTGCAACCTTCACTCCCTCTGTCACCCGGACCTTGTCATGTCCATATACAGGTTTGGTTCACTGGGCTGAGTTGCTAATGTATTTAGTCACAGCAAACTCGATCTGAGGGAAGGTAGGAGATGGTAGTGCATTATGGGTAGGGGGAGGAGCTCAAAGCTTAGAGCAGATGCTAGAAAAAAAGTTGCCGGCTCAGATCCGATATGGATCCGAATACCCACAGGTTGCAGAAAAATGAAGTATAACTACTCAGATGGAACATTATGGTGAGTACATAACTTCTTTTTTTGTATCATCACTGCACATAAAATGCCACAGTCACACACAAAAACTTTTCATATAATCATCAGTCAAACAATACCAGTCATCCTCAAAAAAAAAAAAAAGGTATCTGACACAAATCCCTAATTATATACACATGCAGTATTCATCCAAGTAAAGTTGTGCTGAAGTAATGTTTGCACAACCATGAATACATTCACAATAATAAGGAAAGCATTTTTTTTTTATCAGAGCCATCTTTCCCCTAGCCCTTACCACTTTTTTGTATTGATAAAACTGTAATTTTTCATTCAACTGTGCCACTCAGAAATCTCCCAGTAAAGACGCATATGTCGAGTCAACAAAATATCCTTGCTACATAAGCACTTCACAATTAAATCAATGCATTCCTACCTTCTATGCACAATCACTAAAATATGCCAAAGTACATTTTCTCAGAGATCACTAATCATTTCCAGTTCTGTTGTAATGATTTCCCATTTATAAATGACAGCTTACTCACCAAAGCCTTTATAATATGTCCATTATATAAATGAAATAAACATTTCTTGAAGTGAACTCAGTAATGTTATCTCATTTTTGAAATGTTTCATAATAATGTCCAATATTTCTATTGTTTTTTTCTTACTTTACAAAGGCTGCAGTTTCGTAAGTAATTTGCCATGTAACTCCCGTAATCCCAAGGTAATATGGTGCTGTTAGACTTGTACACATAGTTCAAGATCCTTTAAGTATTTTGAATAATTTCTCTATGAATTGTAATAATATGAAAATGCCTGCGGCACCTTATCCATGTAATAGGTCTACAGGTAGCGCTTATGTTCATATACTTTACACTTTTGCCTTAATTAGCCAAGTTTATCTAAATATCTACGCATTTCTGTAGTGAGCATGAATAACCTACTCAGACCCTTTTTGCATATTGACTTGGTAGTCTTCAAGGATTACTGTTACACATATCCAAAACCCAGGACTATGAATATTGCCCTTTATTTTACCTTGTATAATTATCAGTTTTATCCTTAGACTTTAACAGATAGTGCTTCATTTTCTCCAATATTAAAATAAAATAAAATCATAGAAAAATAATTCTTAGATATCCTTGCTTCTGTAAAGAGGTTTCTGTAGAAAGGAAGCAAAAGTCAAAAAGACTCGAATACCATCAGCTGTGCGTGTTATTGAATAACTGGTCCAGCTGCCATTGTAAGGCTGAGTAGTTGAATGACATTTAACAATGGGGTCTGTTTCCTTCTGCTGTACATTCTTTAAGACTGGACTTATTTCACAATGAAACCAGTAATAACTTAGAAGATCTTGTATACTTATTTGCCATATCTTTAAAACCTTCCCAGGTCATCACATTTTAATCTAAACATTTTTTTTTTGTATTTATGTAACCTGATAAGCATGAGGATTACTATAACGGTTCTCAACTGTTCTTATGAACCTAGGTATGACAATATATATTGCAGTCACTGATAATCAATTAAAACACTGTTATGAAGCAAATTTCCTAATTCCAATTTGTGGTTTTCTGAATAAAAGAAATAAATGATCAAACCGTCTGAAATCTTTGCAAATATTTAAAGATGTACATGGGGACCTGCTAGACCCAGCCTCAAAATCTGGAGACTGAATGGCCGAAAGATCGGTCTTGTACATATTAAGTCCAGAATGCCATTTCTCAGAATATTCCCTTTTTTCCAAGGTATGGCGATCTCAGATTTTGTATACACAAGTTCAGGGGGCACATGAGGGCTTGCCCTCATGCAAAAAGAAGTTTTAAGAAGAAGAGTGAGTTTCAAGATTCATTATTCTCTGGGTTTTTGGTCTTTTTTTCAGTTTTTCGGCACTTCAATATTTCGAGTGACAACATTTCAATAGGGAGCCTTAATATAATTGTCCTAGCAGTAAATGTATTAAAGCATTTGATAGAATAAACATTATATTTGTTTTTAATTATGAATACATTTGGTTTCCCTGAAATTTCTTACAATTCATTAGAGTTTGTTGTGAGGCAGTACCATGTCTTTTACCTGCAGTGAATAGAAAAAAAAGTCCTGGTCTTTTAGGCTGTCAGCTGGTCCCTCTAAATAACATGTGGGGTTGGGGATTCACTTCAGAAGCTGGAGATACTGAAATCTCGAATTTCAGTATCTCAAGCCCAAGAAGCTGAATCCACATAACAACGAAAAGTGAAAACAGCAAAATTCAAAACCTCGAATACCGGAGGTTTTGTATTTCGAGGTATTACTACACACACACACTCCATCCTCCAAACAAATACCCACAATCTCTTTACTACATGAAAGTAGGGGGGAAAGCCCCTGCATGCCCCATGTGGGGGGCTGTGCCCCCTATTTAAGTATTCTCACTCCGAGGTCGCACTACATACAAACACACACAAAACATCACCACACAAGCTACATTCTCCTCGCACACACACACATCACAGCAATTAAAACACACTGACACACACCACAGCCCCTACCCAAACCCTTTAACACACACACACACACACACACACACACACACACACACACACACACACACACACACACACACACACACTTACTTGAATACATGACCACAGTGGACGTTTAGAAGCGCAAAATTCAAAACCTCCAGTATTCAAGGTGTTGAATTTCGCGCTTCTAAACTTTCACTGTTCTGCGGATTCGGTTTCTTCATCTCGAGATACTGAAATTCAAGATTTCAGTATTTCGAACTTCTGAAGGGAACCCTGGGTTGGACATGGGAGTATGCAAATTAAAAATATCCCTAGGTCCAAAGTAGGCTTAATCTGCTGCTGCACAAAGATCAAGCTGGTTAAACAGTTTTTTCAGTATCTTCTTTAAGAATACTGTCAAGTAACTGGAATGGAAAGAACACTTCTCTGTAAATGTATTTAAAATTAGCAAGAACAAAACAAAATGTAAAGAGCTGTACACAATGAGGATACACTTGGATAAAAAAAATGTGCAGTTTGGCATTTGAGGCTTAGTGAAGAAAATCAAAAGACACTGCACTTTGTCTTTATTTCTAATATTATACCTCAAGTACCAACAAGGAATACCTTCTCGTTAATGGTGCCAGCTGGTATGAAATGTACTAGAAGCTATGTCGGTAAGAAGTAGTTTTATGTAGATTTAATAATGCAAACATTCAGTATGTTTATACAGCATGAAAGTTCACATAGTCTGTATGATATCACATACAACTGTAGTAAACAGAAAGTAATAACTTTTAATTTAAAGCACTTAAGATAAAACAAAAAATTATTAGGGCATCTTAGTGTAATATCTGCAGAAATTACTCAACTGAACAAAACAACTTGAGAGCAGACTAAAATACAGTTTCAAAATCCTTTTGCTGAAATAATACCTCATCCTATATTTAAGAGACAAAACATCATCCATCTCAATCAGGATACAGAGGAGAAATTAAAAAAGCCTGATAGAAATCTTAACACTGACTCATAAACAATAGAAAAGCAAAAGAAATATCGGTGTATCCTCTGAATAAATTATAAAATAATAATCAAGTAACATAAGTAATACATTGTACATAAAATTGAATTCTGTGGCAGGTATGTGCATATATATATATATATATATATATATATATATATATATATATATATATATATATATATATATATATATATATATATATATATATAAATACACATACTTAGGCACTGTGGTATTCAGAAGACACTGGACCAAGAAGTAACTGAAAACTTTTATTTAATTCACTTGTTGCTTTACTGAAAGCTGATCAACACATTTCAAAAATATATATTGTCACCAACAGAAAATGATATCCATAACATTTTCCTTGACCATTTAAATAATGGTTAAGGTCTTCGCTTGCCTCCCATCCACAAAGTACAGTATTCGATCCTGACCTTCATTTACTGCCTGTTTGGAGTTTACATTTTCTCCCTGGGTCTCTGTGGGGTTCCTCCCACCTCCAAAAAAAGCATGCTGAATGCTTCCATCTCAAACTCAGCAATAAATGTAGCTGTGGGGAGCAGCAAAGACTCTACATGGTGCCCTGTAGGGGGCAGAGTTGTATATACCAACCACTTTGGGGCATCTACAGTGGTACACAGCATCCTCATGATAGGAGAGCATGGATCACAGCCTGTGCACTGTGGTAGGGCTAGCCACAAGATGGTGTAAAATATGGCTCTAGATGATGCAATCATATTGACTAATGTCAACAAAAGGGCATGGTTATGATAAGTGGATTGAGGACCTGACCTGCACCAGGGACCCATGCTAATGGTGGGAGGGGTGGATGTGCCCCCATTGGCCAGTGTGCATCTGCTGTAAAGCCCATAGCCCTGGGTTAATATGCTACTGGCTAGCCTGTATCCATTTGCCCAGCCTGAGTTACCTGGGATGGCTCTGTTGATTGAAAGCTGGAAGTAAAACCAATCAAACTACCAAACATGCTACAGTCAATGCAAGTTAACTGATAGGATAGGGCTTGGAAGTGGATGACATGATAGTACAGAGGATGCTGGACATTCTGTGTATCCAGGAGACATGATGGAAGGGCAATACAGTAAAGCCACTTGGCTTGGGATCTAGAATCAACTACTCAGGAAGAAGAAAGGCTAGAAATGGTGTGGTGATTGTGGTGAGAGAGCGACTTCAGAAGGCAGTGAGGGATGTCATCAGAATTAGTGACAGACACATGGTGATCAGGCTCCACTCTAATGACAAGACAGTATTCATAATGTCAGCCTAAGGCCCAAAGCAGGGTTGTGATAGTGAAGGGAAGAGTACATTCAGACAGCAGTTGCAGGACCTACTAGATAAAGCAAGACAACAGGAAGTGTTGTTGATAATGGGTGACCTGAATGCACATATCAGGACAGACTGAACAGGTTATCAGGACTGCCTAGGTCAACAAGGGTGGGCAACAGGAGTAAAGAAGGAGAGGCCATTCTAGACGTCTGTCTGGCAAATGGTTTGATAGTAGCCAACACATGGTTCAGAAAGAGAGACAGTCACAAGTTCACATATAAGAGTGGCCAACATGCAGCTAAGGTTGACTTCCTCCTTGAAAAGGCAGTGGGGTAGAATCAGTGATTGCAAAGTCATCCCCAGTGAAACAGTTGGTCCACAGCATAAACCACTGGTGTCACAATCAGCTGCAAGCAATGGTCAAAAAAGGCTCTAAAATCAACAGAGACCAGACTGAGGACCTGGAAGTTGATTGGAGAGAAAGCACAACAGTTCAAGGAAGTGCTCAGGGCTTCAAGAAGAAGAGAAAATAGATGGAGTTGGAGAAAAACATCAGTGCCTCAAAATAGTATGTGTCAGAATCACAGAACAGGTATGTGGTTGAGCCAGGTATGGAAATAAGGTACATAAGAAAAGGTGGTGATGGAATGCAGAAGTTCAGAAAGTCAGCAAAAGAAAGGAGTTCAGGAAAAAAAGGCAGATAGAAAAGAAGGATCAGCCTAAGGAGGAAGGTTGGCTAACAAAGAAGCTAAGAAAGGAGTTGCAATAGCAAAGAACAGGGCATTGGAGGGACTCTACCAGCTTCTGGAAAGTGACTCAGTAGGTGGCACAAAGAAACTATATCAGGTTGCAAGGCAAAGACAGAAAGATAAAGAAGATAGTCAGACACCTTTCATAAGAGATGCCAGAAACAACCTGCTCACTAGTCCATAGGAAATCAAAGTCAGATGAAAAGATTACTTTCAGCAGATTCTGAATGAAGAAAACCCCACAGACACTGTACTACCCTAGTTACAACCTACAATGACAGAAGAAGAAGAGCCCACCACAGAAGAAGTAAGAACAGGACTAAGGAAAATGAAGTCAAGGAAAGTGGCAGGTCACAGCAGATATGATAACGATGCTGGGTGAGATAGGGGAGAAATGGCTCCAGAGGGTATTAATAGCAGTGTGCTGAGAAAGGCGTATCTCAGATGATTGGAGAATAAACATACTCATGCAGGTGTACAATAACAAAGGGGACATCCACAACTGTGGGCAGTACAGAGGGTGTTAAACTCCTGTCACATTGCATGAATGTTCTGGAGAGGATGATGGCTAAATGGATATGCAGGTATGCAGTGTAGGAGAAAGTAAGAAAGGAGATGAGCAATTCAGATTCAGATCAGGATGCAGTTTGCAGTGAGATAGATAGTTAAGAAGAAGCTAGAGACAAGGAAAGAGTCCAACTGGGTGTTTCTAGACTTGGAGAAAGCATATAACAAGGTCCCAAAAAAGCTGATTTGGGCAGTCCTGTAGTGGTGCGATGTCCCAGAAACATAAGTAGAATTAGTTCAGACTATGTATAAGGACCCAGTGACTGAAGTATGAACAGTGTTCGGTCTCAAAGAGGAGTTCCCAGTGGGAGTGGGTGTGCATCAGGGTTTAGCACTGAGCCCACTGCTGTTCATTCTAGTGATGGATTACTTTAGCAAACAGGTTGGAGAGAACATATCAAGAAAGTTACTTTATGTAGGCAATGTGGCATTGCAGGCAGACTCTGAGCAAGAACTTCAGCAAAGGATAGCTGAATGGAAGGCAAATCTGAAGACACATGGGATGAATGATGAGTACACATAAGACAGTGGTTGTTGTTGTGTCTTTGGGCTTATCCCGGTTAGGGGTCGCCACGGCGGAACTCCGGTCCGCTAATGTTTGGTAGTGGATTTTTACATGCTGAGTTACCTGCCCTGATGCACAACCTTCAACGAAGGCATGCTCATTCACGCATGCCTCCACACAGAAGACGCTCTAGCTGAGAATCGAACACGACAACATCTTGCTGTGAAGCAACAGTGCTACCTCAGCAGTGGTAATGGCAGCAAATTAGGAAAATCAGGAGAATCTGAGAATTGAGATAGAACGGAAGATAGTGGAACAGGTTAACAGCTTCAAGTATCTGGGAAGGGTGGTTCAGGAGAAGGGATGTCTGAATGAAGAGGTCAAAGCTAGAATCAGAGGGGCTGCAGCCAACTCACTTAGAGTGTCAGGTGTAGTCTATAACCAAAAAATGCCAAAGAACCTGAAAAGTAAGGTACACAAAACATTCGTGCAACCAGTACTACTGTATGGTACAGAAACCTCGGGAGTAAAGGCAGAGCAGGTAAGGGAGCTAGAGGTGAAGGAAATGAAGTGCCTGAGATGGGTGGTACAATGCTCACTGTGGGACAGATGAAGAAATGAGGATATAAGAGCAGAAGCCAAAGTAGCTCCAATTGCAGAAAAGATCAAAGAGAGCAGATTATGGTATATATATATATATATATATATATATATATATATATATATATATATATATATATATATATACAGTCCCACAATTGCAGATCTATACATGTAATCAATTTTGAGGAGGCCCATACCTCCTTTAGAAAAGGAATATATAGTCTTCCTATGCTCTGATTTTTATAAATCATTTGATGAGCATGAAGCATCTTTCTTGTTTTCCTGTCCAACCTACTCAGCACCTTTTGGGGCCAATCAGTCACTCCAAAACTGTAAGTTAAGACAGGAAGAGCAAATTATTTTATAGTTTAGACTTTGTTCCTAGATGTCAACACTGTTTTCAGTATCAATTTTAGTCTTCTGTAATATTCCTCACCAAGTTATATTTACCTTTGTTTATGTTTTATGTTGATCCTTCATCAATTCCCAAATATCTTTGCACTCCCTCTTGCTTGAGTTCTTTTATATCACATTCCTGCCCCAAACTGATGTTTTATTGGTGCTGCAGCTTTCCTGCTTTAAAAGTTGCTTTTGCACATTTATCAAGACCAAATGACATTCTCATATCATCTGAAGACGTTTTGACCACTGGTAGTTATGCATTTAGTTCCTCATCTGATGAAATAAACAGTTTTAAATCATCTGCTAAAAGAAGATGAGAAGTCTTTACAGTTTGTTGTTTTCTTGGACCCAAATTGTACCCGTGACCTAACTGTTAAGCAGACATCTTAATGGGTTAAGGGCAAGGCAAAAGAGCAGCGCTGATATATAGTCACCCTGGAATATTCCCCTTTGGATTTTTATACATAGAATAATAATTTGTCCTTTATCATTTATTAACTGCAAAGTGGTTTGCCACTGTTTCATGGTTGCTGTAATGTAATCAATCAATGTAGGGTATATCTTATACATTTTAAGCACTCTTTTATCCATGTATGTGGGATACTCTCAAATGCTTTTTTGTAGTCTATCCATGACGTACTTAGATTTTCCCCTTTTTACAATTCTCCATTATGACTTTATTTAACAGAAAATGACCCTTTGTTCTATATGACTTTCTTTTATTACCCTTTTGCTCCATTGCCATGATTGACTTTTCTTCTAAATGAAGATAAACTCTGTCAGCATAAATTCCAGGGTATAGTTTATATGTCATTGGAAGGCAAGTTAGTGGTCTATAGTTTTTAGGATAGCTTTCAGGTTCACTCTTAAGTAGGAGTATTGTTTTTCGTATTAGCCAGGCTGGTGTCTTTTCGTGTTGCACATATAAATCGTTCTTATTTACGACTAAATCTTCATGCAGAGCTGTTAATATTTTTATCCAGAAGTTAGGTAATGGATCTGGGCCTGCTGTTTTCCAACTAGGAGATTTTCTTAACTTTGTTTCAATCTCTCTGGCTGTTACTTCATCTCATTTCATGTACTGCACATTTGTACTTCTTATTCTTTTTTACTTTTTCTATCCATTTAGCATCTTTGTTATGTTCCACAGGATCTCTATAGATATTTCTCTAAAATGTATCTATTTCTTCTTTTTTGGTGATGTTTCAATTCCTTTTGCTTTGTTTCCCAATTCTCTACAAAACTTTTTGGGTTATCAGTAAATTGCTTATTTTGTACTTTTCCTATATATTTATCTGAATATCTTCTACGTTTTTCTGCCTGTGCTGATATTTTTAGTGTATTGTTTGTGATAGCGCACAAGAGATGCTAATCTGTTCTTATACTACACATTGCTTTTGTCACATCAGTCTTTCTGATTATTTTGTTGATCTGTTCCCCCTTCTATACTTTTTTATCAGTGACACTTCTTTAATTGCTTTATAGTTTTCTCTATTTGATACTTCCATGATGGCATTTGATTTCTCCCCTTCCTTTCCCTTACTACCCTGCATTTTTGTGGTAAGACTTTATCTGTTATTAATTTAGCTGCATAGTAATATATCCTATTTACTTCTGTTATATCACATGAATGTTTATGAATAGTCTTAATTACTGTATTTATTTGTTTTATCAAACTTCTAACTTTATGGGATTTATTCACTTTCTGTAGTCTATTTCTTTCATTGATCTTAATATGCCAGCCCATCTCTATTAAATCAAGCAACTCTTCTCTTAGATCATTTTCTTCTAAACTGAGGGCACATTCTTTGTTCTCCATTTCATACAGGCAATCTATAGGGAGTTCCTGAGCATCTTCCTGTACCACATTCTTTTCAGTTTCTTTCTGTGTCATCCATTGCATTTCATATGGGAACTCACTGGCCTAACACTCCACAACAATGACTGTGTCAGAGTTACTACAGTTTCCTGTTCCTTCCCTTGCTTGTGCAACTCCAACTGAATGTTTGTATTGGTTTCCTTTGGAAGGCTGCAAAGTATTTTCATAATGAAACTCATCAGATGTTTCCCACTACACTGGTTTCTCCTTAATTTGGAGATCCATTGCTCTAGCCAGCTGTGATGTTATCTAAGTTAGATTTTCTACACTAAATCCATAACCTCAGTTTCTGTTTCTTTAACTTATCCATTACTAATCCTCTTTTTTGCTTTTCCTCTTTGTTTTCTTATTTTTTGTATTGTAAAAATGCTCATGTCCAAATGCCCTTGCCTGTATTTCTCTTCAAATATCTTTGGTACTGCTCTTTTTGTATTGATTAGTTTTTCTTTCTCTTTTCTAGAAATATTGTACCATATTAAATTCCTTTTTCTTTCCTATGTCCATATTTCTTCTTCAGATGTCATCTACTCCTCTTGTTTCTCTTTGCTTTGGGGACTCATTGTTCCATCATGCTGTAATGTAACATGTGTTAGACTTTCTACACTAAATCCTTCACTACACAAGTTGTGAAGAAATTAGACACTGTCATTTCTGTTACCATGTCTGTCTGAGTTTTTGTACATAATTTCAGATTAACTTGTGTATTATATGCCAGCATGACTAGCTATGATACTGTAAATACGTTCTTACATGTTGATTTATAATCTGTTTGTACAAAAAGTTTTAAAGACTTGAACAGTGTTCCTTTACATTTCTAACTGCGCATATTTGTGAATAAGATTCTAACTGTAGACTGTCTCAGAATCAGCTGATCTACAGATGATGTGATCGGAATGTTGACAATTGCTATGTGTTACTATCAGAGGCTGAAAGACAGGAAGGAACTTTAGAAGACAGCTTGGATATGAATTGAAAATTAGAACTAGAACAGTTGTGACAGTTAAGTTAGTCTATAAAAATGTCCACTGAAGACAGGTGAAGTCAGTGAAGTTACAGTTATAGTAGTTGTCAGTTAACAGCCATTTACAGTTGCCAGTTGCTCACAGTTGTACTGTGCAGTGGATACCCAAAAGGACTCACCAAGAACTGTAAGCCTGCCTTTGCTCTATTGTAATAATTTAGTTTAGATTAGGGACATTGTTCTTTAGTCAGATAGGAAAATTATAACGAATGAGAGTTTTTCTAAATGCTGGATTTCTATCCTGCATTATTGATTTCTTTTTCCTGGTGATTGATTTCTCTTTGTTTATTGGAAATTAGCTGTTATATATTTTTAAACATTTTGTTCACTAGTAAATATTTTTATTAATTTACATTGTCGCTGGTCAATCAGTGTTTGCTTTAGTGATTTCAGAGTGCTTATACCTGCTTTTGTAACTTCTTTGGCCATTCCAAAAGCCTGGATGCTTTAGGTCATTTGGTACTATTTGTTTTAATATCTGTTTTTTAATAATTGGGCACCCCTTTGAAAGGGCATGTGACACTCTGGTTGATGGCAGTGGGTTACAATATTATTTTTTGGAAGGGACACACTTAGAAATCTGTGTCAAGCTTTCCAAGAAGTGTTTGGATGTGTGAGATTTAATTTATTTATGTGCGAGTGTATCAGAGGTCTTAAATGGGAACACATTTCCCTTAGGGGAAAATTGCAAAATATTACTCCTGTTTAAGTGACAGTCTCCTATTGGAGTCAGTAGTGAGGATAGAAGCTCCTTAGTTACTGACCCAGGATAGTAAGGGATGTCACATTATTGTTGGCAGTCCAGTGGGGTATTGTCCAGACCTCACATTATTTGGTGGCAGCAATGTGGGATTTTTAATTGGACTTCAGTAGCCTGTGGATAGTTTTCATTAAGGTGTTCACTTCTGACAGCCACAAAGTAAACATACAGAATCTCAGTTCATCACAGTTTTATTTATTTTTTAGTTAGTTAGTCAGGCACAGCAGGCAAAGATGTCAGGAGAAGACTATAGGAAGCTGACAAAGAATCAATTGGCCAGGAAGTGTGAAGCCAGGCAACTGGTGCATGTCAGCCTGACTAAGGAAGCAGTGATTGCAGCCTTAGTTGAAGCTTCAGCTCAGACCAGCCGTTCGGGGGATATCTAGCTTAGTATTGGGGATGGGCAATCCAATGACAGTACATTCTGTTAGGTCTAGTAACAGTAACTTTAAGATGTGTGAAAGTGTCATCTTAGGCATGTAATACATGATAGATTTAACCAGATTATATTAACATTACAAAGTAAATGCTATATACAGTAGTTTTTTCTATTATCATACCATTTAATACATTATAACGTGTAGAACACCAAGTCAGGATAATCTGGTAGAACATATTATTCAGAAACATGATTTCTCACCAGTCATTCCAAATATAAATGTTGATGGAGGTGTAGAAATAGCAAAATTAGATTGTCTTTCAAAAACATAAAAGTACTCCCACCAAAATGAGTTACATTGTCCTGCAGCATATCATATCCTTCAGGGTAAAAAGTGTTCATTTCCACTCCATGCCAAAATTATGACTCCAAAAATATATAAATATTATGCACAGAGAATCAGCTAGGCAGGATTCTATGACTTTAAAATTAAGCTTTGTGCATTTTAATTCACTACACCAGAGGTAGGCAACCTTCTTGAGCAAAGTGATAGCAGTTCTAACTGTTCAATCCCAAACACACAGATGGGTGATACTTGGATATGCAAATATATTTTAAATGCATTCTCCATATTTCCATTATTTATATGTTAAACATCTGCTCAAGTTTGCAAGAACAGTTAAAAAAGGAAAACTAATATGATGTTAGTAATATCACTGCTGAAGATATTTCCATCTGGCAGTTACCACAAGAAGGTATACCCAAATGTGACTGGCACTAATTACAGGATTGTCTACTTCTCTACTGCAATAAATGTACTATCTACAAAAATGTCAGTATTAGGTCTATAATTAAATGTGCCCATATCTGTAATAACAAAAATACAAACTTCATTAAACAAATATTAATAATCAAGATTTGAAAATCTGTTCCAGAATTAATCACAAACTCAATGAGGTAGATATTCAGTGAACTTAGCTGTAAACCTGGTTGTAAGCAACTTGATAGTACCCAAGATCTTTCTATTCCAGATTCATAAATAAATAAGGCATTACCCAACTAAAATGATACTCAAACCCTGTCTTCATTAAAGAAAAAAAAAAAAAACAAGCACTGCAATTAAAATGTTCCTGTCTGACACAACAACCAATGAGCATGCACAGTCTTTGCATGCATAAGTTTTATAGCAGCATTGCCTACCCCAAAAATATCAGATCCATTCATAAATTTAAGTTAAACAAGCACTGCCTGATGGAAAGATGGCTTCTCTGCAAACCATGGTAGACTTACTCTCACAAGGAACAGTTGGAATTGTTTCAGAAAAATAATACTTTAACTTAGAAGATGATAAATGTCAGAGCCGCAGACAGTAAGTAATATACTTTGCAAGTGCCATAACCTCTAACTTGTGGGATAAAATCCATCAGATAGGCCATATAACAGATGGAATATTAGGACAGTTACAAAGCAGTACAATGATTTTAGCTTAAAATAATATCTGCTAATCTAAACGCAACTAGACAATAGTGATATGCAAGCAAAAGTCAGAAGTCTGCTGCTATTCCTAAGGAGAGAGGTGTGTTTAACAAAGAAGTTCTTTAAACACTACATATGCTACTAGTACAGCCTTATTTCAATAACAGTGGAATACTGTGCCCATCTTTGAGACTGCTTAGCTATAGAGTGAATACATGCACACACACACACACACACACACACACACACACACACACACACACACACACACACACACACATATATATATATATATATATATATATATATATATGTATGTATGTATGTGTGTGTGTGTGTTTTATATATATATATATATATATATATATATATATATATATATATATATATATATATATATTCATAGAAACAAACTGTGGTTGGTCCATCCACAAGCAGTCATAAAAAAGTGAATTTACACAATGTATGGCAATCACAGCAGATCAGATTCACACACACACACACACACACACACACACACACCATTATATACAAGCAAACCTCAACGTATTACATTGCATACTGCACTCCCTTACTCACTGTCACGCAAAGACCCCTGCACCCCCAAGTAGGGAGTTCACCCACTGAACTCTTGACTTGTAGATACTAACTCCACAGCTACACAAACAAGGGCTAAAATGCATATACCTTTGCAGGGCAAGACCACTGCTACAAAAGACCAACTCCAGTATATAACAGAAATTTACATAGACATGCAAAGTTAAGCTTGCATCCACCAAACACAACATTATATATATGCCCAACATCACATTTTTACTGTACACTATAGTCCAGTGCGTTCAATCTACACTTGATAACATTCACATATGATCAACCTTACGTATAATGACTTCAACCACACTTCACTTGAATATTTAACACATTCATATGTATGTAACCCATTTATACAAATATACATATGTGCTGAGAGACAGACAGACAAAAACACACAGTAAAGAGTGAGAGATAAAGAAAAAAGGAGTATTTGTAATTTATATCCTGTGCCTGTCTGCTGTTGAAGCCAGTATGCTAATCCCTTTCTGTGATTAAGATGAGCCTCCAGTTTTACCATCTCATTTATAGTGCTGTACATACTGTGGTGTCCTACATAGTAATGCCAAACTGCACCGTATGCGGTATTGCAGAGGTCCATATCATTCTGTTTGCATACATTCTAGCTCTAGCTTTTTTCCATGCAGTTTTTTGCTTTACACATTTGAGATGTACACAACTAATTTGTGTCAGCCCTTCACTCACACTGCACCCTCTTTCTTATGGACTTAAATGACATGAGATTTCTTGCTTGCAGGCTGGCAGTCCTGCTTTTCATTAGCAGATATCTCTTATGCATGTGTCACCACCACTGTATGAATATACATGCTAGCTATGTTAATGTACCCCATCAGTGACTGTAGCAAACTCCCACTGAAGCACTTACTATACATAATGTTTCTGTAAGATCCAAGATCAGGCAACAATATCAGTTTTGCTCTAGGCCCCAGTGCTACTATTACATATGTTCTCATTCTTTTTTAGTATGCAAGGTTCTGAAATTAATACTGTACTATAGTTTACCCCCTGACACTTGTTTATTTTTTAGAGAATGAGTTTCCCCCCTTTTCATCACCTCCATGCGTGGGAGTGACATTCCTCATATATATATATATATATATATATATATATATATATATATATATATATATATATATATATATATATATATTTATATATGGGATTCGTACAGATCCCCAAAGACAAAATCACCTAAACTAATTTCGGTTTGGCCTACTTGCGCGAAAGTGCTTTTCACCGAAGAAGCGTTTTCGCGTAAGTATGCCTGTTTGCAAGACAGCAATATGGTGTGGATAAGGCAAAATTCCCTTTTCCTCACTGTAGTGCGGTCTAGGAGAGAGGATATTAAAGTAGGGGGGTGTGGGGGTGCAGGGGGCTCCCTGCATAAACGTATATATTTCTTTTTTTTTTTTAACATATATTAACGAAAGTGCTTTTTCGGTGAAATCAGGACTTTGCACATTCGTGCATAAGTCCTAGATTCATATATATATATATATATATATATATATATATATATATATATATATATATATATGTAGTTTCACTTCATATTACCGAAATGCTGAAATATTGAATTTCAGCATTTTGGCAGTATAAAGCCGAAACCATCACAACACCGACACTTCACAATCATTAAACCAAAACATTGAACATACACAATACAGCACACAACACACAAACCATAACACCCACACCACAAAACAATTAAATACAACAATACACCACACAGACACACACCTACACTACACAAATGCAGGGAGGCAAGCCCTTCTGCACTCCCCACCCCCCTACTTATACTGACTCCGAGATCGCACAAACAGTAAAGAAAATAATCACACACACCTAACACATACAATCATACCTCTACGTCCCTACCCTTACCCACTTGTACAAGTTATAAAAACACTCACACACACACTCACTCACCTTAAACTGCAGACACCATCCCAGCCAAACAATTCCGCAACATAACATACATGCATAAGCGCAAATTCGACATAGTCCTGTTAAGCTTATGCACTTTCGTTATTTTGCAGTTTCAACTTCATGGACACGAATTTCTGAAATTTGATATTTCAGCAATTCGTGTTTATGAAGTGAAACCATATATATATATATATATATATATATATATATATATATATATATATATATGTATATATATATTTTTTGTTTTTTTTTGTTTTTTTTTTCAAAGTTTAGGGAGGATTAAATAGTAGGAAAGGCTATGCCTGATATCCCAGTGTACTTTGATTTCTATTTCATAATATCTTGTAATAAGCGCTGCCTTCTGTCTCACTCCTTCATTTGCATTTCCAGACTGAAATAATCTGGCTGTTGCTGTAATGCTAAGCTTGTAAAAGACTGACAGCAAATTGGCAGCAGGGAACTTTTATTTTTCATTACAGCAGGTCTCCCTTTTCTGTGCTTGAGTAATTCTAGCTGTGTCCGAAGCTTAGTCTTTCCTTAATTGCACCAGCTAGGATTTCTTAACAAAACCCTTACACATGACATGAAGAATGGTGCCACCGTGGATCAGGAGTAACCCAAGTAAAAGACATTACTAAAGTATGCCTAATTACATAGCAATTTTCTAATAAAAAATCAAGAGTAAGATATAACCTGTTTTATTATACTTAATGTACTTTTGGAAATGCAAATGCCAAGCCAGTGATTCACTAAGCTTATTTGCCCTTTCAAGCATGATCACTTTTTTTTGTTCCTAAAGATGCATAACTTCTTATTCATTTCCTGAAATATAAACCATAATTTGCACTCTATTAAGAGTGAGCACCATTGCTAATTTATCAACTTGCCCTCATAAACTTTGAAAAGGCAGTGTGTCTATTATCTTTTTTCCAGTACAAAATGATGCCCTTGAATAATGGAAAAACATTACCTGATGAATTCATTTATATGATAACATCATCAGAGAGAAATTTAAATGCCATCTTAAATTACATCCAAGCCTTGGCAAACTTTCAGCTTCAGTCTGATTTGCATAACAACTACATTTTTTACAAGCAGCTGCTACAGTCTATGTACAGGGAATGACACTGGTATGTTTTGCGATCTGGTAAACGGGATACCAGAAAAGAAAACAGAAAAGCCATGTTTCTGACACTGTAGTGGAGTGCCTCACAGTAAATTTTAATGACTGTGTGAAGGCATTCGCATGCTTCTTTACAAAGTGCAGTATAGATTTTGCAAACAGTTGAAATACAAATATTTTTACTACAATTACAAGATAATTTGTATTATTGCTGACCAAGCCAAAAAGTCCAAAATATTTTAATTTGTTAATTTCAGTATCCTTATAAATGTTTTCATAGTACTGATAAAATGTGATATTGAAATCTCTGATTTTATAACAGACCCACAGTCACACACACACACACACACACACACACCCATACACACACACACAATTGCACGCACACATACCACACACGCATAAACGCATGTAAATTTTATGTTTATTAAGTTTGTATTACATGATGATTGTTGCATACAAAACTTTAATACATGTATAATATCAAAAAAGTGCAGTATACAACCATTCAAGATGAGATACAGTCGTTAGCTTTAGGCTACAATACAGATACACATTATATGCATATTGAACATATCTGCAGATGATTCATGTGCTTTCTGTACAACAGAGCACTACAGTGCATGGTAGGCCATACCTTAACAGCATTAATTTCTCATGGGATTGTTGTCAAGTTGTTTACTTGACTATAATGAGATCAGTACTACAACACATTGATGCACATTATTGTTGCAGAAAAAAATACATGCTATTTATTGGCAACAACAACAATGGAATAGATCATATTTTAATGTTATTTTGTTGTTAGGATTGTTAGTTTGTTCTAACATTTGCTGAATTGATCATATCTGCCTGATGTTTGGTCTTTGGTTAACATGTCATAACATTCACAAATGGGGGCCTTAAGCATATTAGAAAGCAAAGTGTCATCTGGCTTTTGAAACTTGAGCACTCAGATGAAAGATATCAGGAATGCATTCAATGAAAACTTTGCTTCTGATCCACTTGCCACATGCATGATCTTACAGGAACATGTTAAAGGCTGCTTTCTGGGACAACATGATACATTATCATCAAACTTTTCTCTGCATTATATAGTGAAAAAGGTATACTAATCATTGTCCTTGAAGAGAGGTTCGGTAATGTGCAAATCACCATGATACATCAGTAAAAAATATGTAGGAATGACAAGGGCACAAGACAAAATGAGCATATGAGGGAGATGGAAAAAATTATAATGCTGATATGGAAGAAAGCAAAGCCTTTTTAAGGCAGGTGTCCCCTCATCATTCATTCATGCATTCATTCATTTTATAGTACTCACTTTATCTTATTCAAGGTCCCTGAGTCAGACTAAGATAACTGCTTCACTTGCGAAACAATATCAACAAGGGGTCCTTTCAGGTACTGCATTTTGTTTGGAAGCTACATACAAAATTTAAATTGGTTTCATGGATAAAGACCAGTTACTGTTCATTTTTTGAATGTCCTGGTAAACCAAATTCAAATAGTTAAAAAAAATCTATGAAAGCCACTAATTTGTGTTGATGTGACACACACACACACACACACACACACACACACACAAACTTCCTTGCTTTCTGTTTTGTGGAACTGATATAGTATTTAGGATTTAAGGGAGCAAAGGGATTAGTGCAAAATGTGAGTGGTCACTTCGTATACCACTACCCAAGCAAACTACATCACCTACTATATCGTGGTTTAAGAAGCAAAATTCAGGTTAAGCTGTTAGATTATTAGCAACCTAGAATTTCCAAAGAAAGATTGATTTTGCTTTGTATGCTACCACTGTGAACATAAATCTTAGATTATAATATTTAACTATTACTATAAACAAACATTGTATTTCACTTTAAATCAACTTTTGAAAATGTGCAATAAAGCAAATGGCCCATCATAATGCTGATTTTATGAAACAGAATGAGATAGATGCTAGGCTTTTCTGTTGTCTAGAATGGATTTTAAAACAAATAAGGAAAACATTTGTCTTTCATTTTAAACATATTTCATTCTTTTACTGAAGAAACTTCAGTTTTAAATATGTCATATACAATGCAGATGTTCAAAATAGATTGCAGGGGTGCTTGCAGATATTTCTTCTTCTTCTCCAGATGCAAACATTGCAATTTGACATAAGAAAATGAGATCCATAAATGTATTTCGTCGTGTGTTGCATATGTGACCAGCTTTTAGTCTTAGTAGTATAAAATATTTAATGTAAGTAGGCAATAACTGTGCTTCCCCCTGTAGATATTCTCAACCCTTGATCCACTGTATGCTTTACATTTTTCTGTTTCCTGAAAATGAGATATTAAAGAAGGCTGATTTATTTAACTGACATGCTTTAGAAAATAAAACACTTCAGCTGCACTTTTTCTGAACTTCCCACCACCATCTAACATTGTGGTCTCACTCATTCAACCACATATTTCTGTGTTGGGTTGCAGGTCATTATATTGGTTTACCAAGGAATAAGGCTTAGCAGTGGCCTTCTCAAAAACTGCACCCCCCAAAATGAATTGCAGACTGTTGATCAGTCACCCTGACTGAGATGCAGGCCATTCAATAGTGGTCAGTGAAATGATGCTTGTAAAGACTATGAATTTCGATATAATCCTATGCCAGGATGATACTCACATGATCACAATGAAATTTATCCTAAAACTAAGCATTTTTGTTCTGCAACTTTAAGTTTAATTTTGGTAATTTTCATTAATTGTCAGTAATAGAATGAAAATGAAAATTACAGTACTCCTGGTACAAAACTGACAAGGGTCTTCTTTGCTGAATTCTATTCTCAGTGGCTGACATGGTCAAACAACCATAGGAAAACTAAGTGTTGATTTATATTATGTAATATATGTGTACATACATAGGAGTAGTGCTTATGACTGAATGGATGTTTAGACAAGTAAAATTAATGTGATGAATCATCAAAGGTGCTGTTCCTTAACTGTTAAATTAATAGAATTGTGTTTCCTTTATGGCTTTCAGTGTGCTTGTTTGGTAAGTAATAGGCATTTTGTTCCAAGAGTGAATGTAGTGTGGTTTTACCCCGACGCCTATATATATATATATATATATATATATATATATATATATATATATATATATATATATATATATATATATATATATATATATATATATATATATATATATATATATATATATATATATATATATATATATATATATATGGGTCTGCTGTACTTCATCGAAGAAACACTTATTCGAAAACGAACAGTGGACCCATCCTTACGCAAAAGTGCACTTAACCGAACTTTTCTCCCCGGGCCTCTGCTGAAAATGGACATGTATCCTGTCGGACTATCCCGGTAAACAAATGTAAAATAAAATAAATAAAAATAGAGTGTCACTGCCTTATTTTTGTTTTATTTGTGGATTTTAACTTTAAATCATTCTAAAGGTCCTAAATACTTGAATTGCCTTGTCAAAAAATAGATTTTTTTTGTATCATTACACTCACAAGCAATCTATCTTGGTGTTATTATATCAAGAAATTAGCAGTGCCCCGTACAGACATAAATGCCCAGAAAGTAAATTTTATCTATAAAACTTCCCTTAGAACTGAAACGTGTAACTTAGTGTGGATAAAACAAAACCATTGTGTGGAGACAAGCTTAGAGCAGATAATTTGCACATTAAATGGCACTACTATCAAACCTTAGCACCATCTAACCTAGTGTAGTGCCAACCTCTAGAGACCACCCAAGGAGCCATATATATAACCCAGTCCATAGCCTGCAATAGCCCACCGAAATACAGATTCAGACAATGTGGATATGCAATTTCCAAATGTCTCTATAACCAGCTTGGTAGCTAGGTAGGATGTTCACAGATAACCATTTAATCCTTAAAATAAACACAGTATTTGAGAAAAGCATAGACAACTGCACTAGAGGCAAAAATCTCTCATACAAACAAGGTTGTCAAGAACACACACACTACATCCCCAACACATAGTGTCTACCATATCAATTGACCAACCTATGATGAGGCACTAAAAATCAATCTTCCCAAACTTCAAAGACCTCCTAAACCTATAAATGGTTTTACCTATATTCATCAATCTCTAAAGCACTCACCAAAAACAACACCAAACAGCACACATACTCCTATACGCAGTGGAGCCCCAAGAGCAAAGCCCTTAAGGACAGCCAACACATTACCAGCTACTCTTGTCATAGGAGACTGCATTGTATGACACACAGATGCCCCACTCACCAGACTGAACAAGGAGAAGATAACAGTTAGTTGCTTATCTGGAGCCAGGATCTGCCAAGTTAAACACATATTCAAGTCATTTCATTACAGGTAACAGTATGATTCTAGGATAGTCCATTGTGGGAATTAAAGATCTGAGACATACTTCTCTGGATTATATGAAGAGAGACGTTGATCTTCCTGAATATCTGTCCCAGGCAGGTATGTGTCTTACATTGAGCAGTACTCTGCCTTCACCAAGCATACCTCTCAACCTCTTAGATCGAGAAATTTGGACAAAACCATAAATAATGGGGGGGCAAAGGCCCAAAAATAGGGACACTTTTTAAATACTGCTCTTATAAAGTTAGAAAGTTGATAGAACAACAGGTTTTTCATTAGTATGTATTTTCTGGAGTATGAAATCTAAAACTGAATTGTCTGTCATTAATTTCTAACTTCAGCATTCAATGAATTGCCAGTGATTTGCCAGAAAAACACAGTTTTATGAGAAACAGATACAAAATATGAGTCAAAAATCTGGACATTCTGTAAAAATCTGTACAGTTGAGAGGTATCTCACCAAGGATGATGCCACAGTATGATCAAAAGATGATTGATTTTAATAATCACTTTTGTTTCTGATGCCTTTTCGAGGAGATTAAATGTTTTTCAACATGGGAGGACATCGTTAGCAGACCACGTTGCTTTGCAAAGGATGATCTATACCTGTCCTTCCAGGCTTCCAAATATTGGCTAAAAGTTTATCCAGTCCCTTAGATCTTTTTTAATCAATGCCAAACTGATGAACCTACCAACAAAGCAAATAACACCCAAAGTAAACTAAAGGTGTTACTGCTCAATACTAACAGCCAAAATAAGAAACTCCACACCCTATTAGCTCTCCTCATTCTGGAGAATATAGACATCTGTGCTTTTACCGGGACATGGTTTAAATCTCCAGAACATACCCAGGCAATGCAAGGCTTCAGTGCCTTCCACATATTTAGACCATCAGCTGCCCAGACAGGGGCAAAAGGTGGAGGAGTCTCAATCTATATTAGCAAAAAGCATAACTCTACATTGGTTAAACAGGACGATGTTGTTGTGGAATTTATCCAAGTGCAAATCACCATAGACAAAGTCCCATACCATATCCTAGCAAGCTATAGCTTACCTTCTGTGTTCCTGGAATCCCATAGCTCATACCTGGATCTACGGGAGACTCTCACCATTTAAATACCACTCTATAGACTGGGAAAGATGCACTGGTTCTTGCTCACATGCACTATGATTTCTGGTGTTTATTAGCACAACTATCCTTGACCAGATAGTTTGCATACCCATCAGAGATCAAACTTACTAGACCTGGTATTCACCAATATGGGAAAGGTTCAGAGCCCCCCCCCCCCATCAGATCCTCACTGCTGAGTTCGGACCACAAGGCAGTCTCATTCAAAATAAAAATTGTAGAATAGTGTGTGCGTGTGTGTTTTGTGTGTGTGTGCGTGTGTGTTTTGTGTGTGTGTGTGTGTGTATGTGTGTGTGTGTGTGTGTGTGTGTGTGTGTGTGTGTGTTGTACCTTTAAAAAGCATTTTAAGGACAGCACGTGCATATAAATAACAAGCACGTGCTAGCTTCAGTGCCATTTTGAGAGTGCAGCCAGAGTGAGCATGTATGGATGTGATAACTTTAACTTAGTTATTAAGCCTCAATTCTGATGTGTTTGTACATAATAAAGGTGCTTGAACAGGACCCATACATGTTTGTCTACTTTATCCTGACCAGACGAGCAACATGGTACCAGAATCAGGATTCCAGAGACCTCTTTTCAAAGCTATGAGGTGCAGAGTTAACGGTGAAGGGAAACTAATTGAACCAAATACAAAAAAGGGCCAGAAATGAACCAAAGGTAATGAAAGCTTGCACGACCGATTTATTTATTAAAAAAGATAAAATGGAGCATTACAAGGGCAAAACACATTATTAAGCAAGCGAGAGGCACAAAAAATTTGTTAATCAAACAAAATGTTTGAAATTAAGATATTTGGTAAAAAGATTGTCGGAAAAGCATAGAAGGGGTTCGGAATTACCTCGGAATTGCAAAATGAGCATGTTTAAAGTAAAACATGCATGTTCAGAGTAAAACAAGCACAAGAAAAATATAACGGGCATGAAAAAAGATTAAACTGCATGTTTTTTGGCAAAGTGCTGTGTTTTGGCATAACTACTATTTCACATTGTATTCAAGGCATAGCTGGAGTGATTCAAAGTATCTGAAAGTGTGTAAAGGTGCTTACAGTGTGTGCTTGTTACTGTGCATTTATTCTAAGAGTTTACTGTGTGTAAAGTGCAACTGTTTCATAAAGTACAGTCAAAATACAACCATTTTGAAAAGTTTCTTGTGCTGGGTGTGTCTCTTCACAGAATGTTACCATTACAGACTGTTTCTTGCACTGTAAGGATTTATTTAGCAAAGTACAATAATTTTGATAAAGTTTCAGTGTGTTGTGTACTGTTTAGTCGCAAAGTGTAATTTCTTCAAAATGTTTTTTATTCTGAGCTTCTTCTGCCCAGTTTATTTGCACAGTGCAGTTATTTTGAAATGTTTCTTACAGTACAGTAATTTCAAGAGTGTTCTTGTGCCCAGGAAACTTATTTCACAAAGTTCAGTTATTGGGAGGCTTGTTGCACTGTTTGGCATAGTTATAAGTACTGGTATAAAATGTTGGCATATGTATATGTGTGTGTGTTCATGCATACTTGCAAAATCCTTCCCTAGTATGTGTTAATATGGCAGAGGCATTTCACAGACTAGGCCCACTTGTATTTGATCAGAATATTGCAGAGAATTGGAGAATATTTGAGGAAGAGTATGATATTTTTATACATGCACCTTATTCTGACAAAGATGCACACACCAGGGCATTCATTGTGCTAAACCTAACTGGGTCAGAGGCCATTGAAAGAGCGCATTCATTTGTGTATGCACCAGCAGTATATGAAGGAGAAGGGAAAACTGTCATATTCTTGTACAGGCTGAATGCAGGGAAGACCCTGAGTGTCTGTAAAGCAAATTCAGGGAAATGTGCAACCTCCAGACAAATATTACATTAGAGAGGGATTTGTTTTACACAAGAGATAAATATTATTATATTACTGACCTAAGAAACAAAGCTAAAATGTGCAGGTTTGATGACTTAAAAGATGAGTTAATAAAGGACAGGCTTGTGTGCGGTATTAATAGTGTGGCAGGTAAAAGCCATAGTTTCCCAGCAAGTTCTAAGACTAGTTCAGTGAGAAGGAAATGCTCAGCACAGTACAAAGGCTAGTTAGCAAAACCCAAATCAAGTTTTATTGTAAAATGTCGCAATTGTGGTACCAGTCATGAGTCTAAAAGAGAACGGTGCTTAGCATTTGGTCAGCAATGCCACAAGTGTAAAAAATTGAACCATTTTCAAAAGTTATGCAAATCAAGTAATCCTCACACAGTTATAAAGAAGGGTCTTAAAAAAGCAAGCTGATCATATAGAGAGGTGAAACCCTACCTTCTACGTAGATGGTGTATCAGTAACTGGTGAAAAGGTTGATGCAGTAAATTTGTTGGCAAAGAATGAAGTGTTTTGTACTGTCCAGATCAACGGTAAACCCACCGAGCTCAAAGTAGACACTGGTTCAAAGTGTAATGTTATGTCAGCAGACACATTTGCTAAAGTGAGAGCTGGTGAGCAACTTAATGTGGCCAGTTGTGTGAAACTTGTTGCTTATGGAGGTGAATAAATTCAAACTGAAGGCTCGGTAGTGCTTTCATGTTATTTGGCTAGGAACTGCTGCAGTTTATTATTCTATGTAGTCCAAAGACCTGTGCAGTCATTGTTGGGTCTCAGAGACAGTTTGCAAATGAATTTGCTTTCCTTCACCAAAGAAGTTCATCATATAAGCACATATTCTAGTTCCTTTTTTACCAAAGCTATTTTTTCAGAGTATGCTGATATTTTTGATGACAAGCTAGGCAAACTTCCAGTTGTGTATTATATTAAGTCCAGTGGTCAGACTAGCAAGAAAATTTCCGATAGCTGTGCACAATAAAGTCAAAGCTCAGTTAGTTAAAATGGTGCAGCAAGGTCTTAATTTGTCCAGTTACAGAACCAACTGAATGGGTGCTGTCCATAGTAGCAGCCCACAAAAAGATTCAGATGAAATCAGAATATGCATTGACCCAAGAGATCTGAACCAAGCAGTAAAGACACCTGATCATTCTAGGCGTACAGTCAAGGAAGTCGCAGCCCTAATACCGAATACCACTGTTTGTTTTTTCTGTCCTGGATGAAAAAAGTTAATTTTGGCAAGTGTTACTTGATTGCAAATCTTCACTACTGACTACTTTCATTACCCCATTTGGAAGATATAAATTCCTCAGGATGCCATTTGGAATAAATTCTGCAGTCTTTCAGCGTGCAATGGAGCAAATTTTTTTGGGGTTATCCTTGTGGCATAATAGTAGATGATCTATTGGTTGGAGGCAATGGTGAAGCAGAGCATGACAGAAACCTTAAGAAAGTTCTAGACAGAGCATGTGAAGAGAACTTGAAGCTCAGTCCTCTAAAGTATAAATTCAGACTACCAGAAGTTACATATGTATGTCATTTGCTTACTAGCACTGGCTTGCGATCAGATCCATCCAAGCAAGCAGCCATTCTTGAGATGCCAGCACTGGATAATGTTCAGGCTCTACAACGTTTTCTTGGTATGGTCAACTACTTAGGCAAGTTTATACCAGACTTCAGTGAGTTGACAGCACCTTTGAGAGAGCTGACATGCAGAAATGTTACATGGTTTTGGTTGGAACAGCACCAGAGAACATTTAAAGACCTTAAGCAGAAAATTGCCACCCCACCTACTTTAAGATACTATGATGTCACTAAATCAGTAACTCTTTCCTGTGATGCTTCAAAATTTCGTCTTGGTGCAGTTATTTTCCAAGAAGGTAGACCAGTAGCCTATGCAACTAGAACTTTTGCCCAAACTGAAATGCAATACGTGCAAATTGAGAAAGAACTTTTGGCAAAAGTATTTGCATGTTCAAAGTTTCATGATTATATTTATGGTCGAGCTATTCAGATTGAAACTGATTACCAACCTCTAGTTACTATTTTAAAGAAGCCTATGCATTCAGCTCTAGTGAGAATACAAAGAATGATGCTCAAATTGCAAAAGTATAACTTCAAAATGGTCTACACAAAAGGCAAACCTCTTTATCTGGCTGATACCTTATTCAGATCTCCCAGAATTACAATGGAACAGCTTGATGCAGAGAATTTTGACTTTGATGTGATGGAAGTGTGTAATTTTTCTACCAAAAGACTTGATGAGCTGAGATATTATACAAAGACTGATTCAGTTTTGCAAAAGCTCCACTACTACATTAATGTTGGATGGCCGTCAAAGCAATCTAGTTTACCTCCTGAAGTACAAACTTATTTTTCTTACAGAGATGAGATATTGATGGAAGATGGCATCATTTCCAAAGGTCTTAAAATTGTTGTTCCTAATTCCTTACAATGTGAATATATCTAGAGTTTGCATAGTGGTTACTCAGGTTCCGAATCTACCAGAAGAAGGGCAAGAGGACTAGTATTTTGGCCTTCTCTAGCAAAAGACATTAATAAAGTACTTTCTTCTTGTTCAGTATGCATTAGTACTAAACCGCATTTGCAAAAAGAACCACTTCAGCTAAGTCAAGTTCCTGAACTACCTTGGTCAACAGTAGCCACTGATATATTTGAGTGAAACAATCAGCATTAGTTAGTGTTGTAAGACTCTTATTCAAACTGGTTTGAGATCGATCTACTACCTAACCTAACATCCACTGCTGTTATCACCAAGTTGAAACATCATTTCTCAGTCCATGGTAGTCCACATGAAATTATTTCTGACAATGGTACCCAGTTTACCAGTCAGTCGTTTCAGAAATTTGCAAAAGAATGGAGCTTCGTACATTTTACTAGTACTCCAGAATGCCCACAGTCAAATGGACTAGTTGAACATGCAGTACAGAGTACAAAATTAATTACTAGAGAAGTCAAAGTGTGATAATACCAATGTCTTTTTGAACTTACTCGATCTCTGAAATGTACCCCATGACGATATACTTGGCTTGCCTGCTCAGAGATGTCTATCTAGGCAAACCAGAACAACACTGCCTATCAGTTCCAATTTGTTGAGGCCTAAAGCTAAGAACAACTTAACAATTAAAGCCCAACTATTCAGAAAGCGTTCTTTCCAGAGGTCCAGCTATGATAAATCAAGCAGATTTCTTCGTCCATTGAAAGAAGGAGAAGCAGTGAGGATACAAAATGTGAAAGGTTTCAACCAGATCGGTCAAGTAACAGGTATATATACTGAGCTGAGATCCTACTTTGCAGAATCTGAGGGCGTGGAGTACAGGAGCAATCGCAGAAATCTTCTTCAAATTTCAGAATTGATTGTGCAGCATTGTTCCTGTGATACAGACTGTAGATTTCAGAGCAATCCAGACGATGTTCCTGTTGCAGAACGTGTCTTATCTTTTACTTCTGGTCCTGATGATGTTCCTGTAATCCCCAAAGTTGAACATTCAGCAGAGACACTTCCAGTTGCTAGAACAAGTTCTAATTTCTATGTCACATGATCTGGTCGTACTTCCAGACCTAGTGTGAAATATGCAGCAACCTGGACATAATTGTCTGTATGTATTTAGTTCTGTATAATTGCATGACAAAAAATTATTTTGTATTAATTGCATGTCAATTTATGTTGTGAGTAATGCATGACCATTTCTGAAAGGGGAGAGGATTTAGAATAGTGTGTGTGTGTGTGTGTTGTACCTTTAAGAAGAATTTCAAGCACAGCACGTGCATATAAATAGCAAGCACATGCTAGCTTCAGTACCATTTTGAGAGTGCAGCCAGAGAGTGAGCATATATGGATGTGATAGCTAGTTTAATAGGTTTACCTAAGTTAGATATTAAGCCTCAATCCTGATGTGTTTGTACATACTAAAGCTGCTTGAACAGAACCCACATATGTTCGTCTACTTTATCCTGACCAGATGAGCGACAAAAATCAGCCCAGTAACTCCAGCAAACCCTGTAACAGTTAGCAACTATTCCAAAGCAAACTGAACCTTATTAAGCAATAGTTTATCAGCATTCAGTGTCCCTCCCAATCACAAGTTCACAACAACCTATGCAGAATTGTTAACAATGACCCTCTATCTACAACCATGTATATGGCTGTATAGCAGCTGCTGTACTTACTAGAAGTAAACCTAAAAAAACTTTAAAACAAACCACAGTGGTGGAATCCCAACTTCAACAGGGTGTATAACAAAAGGGAAAAGTCATGACTAAAATCTAGAATAGCAACTCCCATAATGATAGGACCTCGTTAATAAACTAAACAGGAAACTAAGAGGAAGAATTAAGGTCAGCAAGGTCAATTTCAAGGACAACATAGCCTCATAGGCTAAAGACAACAGCAAGGCCTGCTACAGATATATCCAGAGCCTCAAAGGCAGCACATATCAGTTTGCTGAATTGGTAGTCAGTGGTACCATCGTCACTGACACGAGTGATATAGCAAATTTGATGTCTGACAAATTCAGCTCAAACTTCACCCCCACTCTCCGCACTTCCTTCCATGAAATAGCTACTAGCATAATCCCCCAATTATTAACAGGAAGCATGTCCTGGGGTACCCACTAAGTCCCAAAACACAGCCTCAGTGGGTCCTGACAATATTCTAGGATGCTTTCTAAATAGCTGGAAACATGACCTATCAGGACCACTTAATTATAGCCTCAAAATGGACTTTGTATCATAAGAATGGAGTAGTGCAACGTTTAACCCACTTCACAAGAGTGAACCATCAACTGATCCTGGAAGATACAGATATATTAGTCGAACTAGTCTAACATGCAAAGCCATGGAATGAATTATCATGGAAATGATCAACAAAGACATACACAACCTTCAGACACTGGACCCTACCCAGTTTGGCTTTGCCCAGGGAAGATTATCCTACTAAATCTAGTGGACTTCACTGAAAGGGTAACCAAGAAAATGGATGAGGTGAACACTGTTCATACTGCCTACCTGGACCTGAATAAGGCATTCAATACAATACCACACTTGGGTATAGTTGACAAACTCACTAAACTGGATATAAACCTTATCATAACTCACTGGCTCACAGACAGGACCCAGGAAATCAGGATTGGTGATACCACCTGCACTAAAAGACTGGTCATCTGGAGGGAATCTCAAGGCTCTGTACTGGGACTGGTCCTATTTAGAATCTACTTCTCAGAGATAAAGGCTAATATCAAGACCCACTGGCTGACCAAGTTCACAGATGACTGCAAATTAGAAGCTATCAAAGATTACTCCATGACAGAAGCATCTTACAAGGGGGTCTAACACAAATGACTGATGCCAAAGTCATGGACTAAACCTCAATGCCAAGAAATAGATTGTAGCACCTTTTGTGAAAACTGTCATCCAGGCTAAGTATTTCATTGATAAGACACCCCTAAGAGTTGACACAGTTGTCAGTGATCTGGGAACATATGTAGATGATAATCTGACCATTGACCAACATGTGGCCAAGGTAGCAAGAAAATCAGTTTATGTCACCCAACGTATAAGTAAGTGCATGGCATCCAGGAGCAAAGTAGTCATGGTTCCACTTTAGTCATCCCTAATCAGACTCATAATTGAGTATAATGCCCCCTTGACATGTACCTGACCAAAGATATGCAGTGATTGGAATGCCTACAGAGGCTCCTTACCAGGAGAATCCAGGGTATAAACACATTGTACTACATGGATTGCTTTAAAGCCCTATCTCTATACCCTGTCTCCTACAGGGTTACTGAGAGGTGATTTATGCCTGCATACAGGGCATCCTTGGATCCAACTCTGATGGACCTTTTGCTCATCTGTAAAATGAACAGGATCAGAACCACTAGATCCAAGGATTTAAATTTTGCTTGTGACATAAAAAAATCACATCGACAAGACAAATATGTGTCTCAGAAGATTCCCCATTCTCTGGAACAAGCTCCTCATTCATCTGAAGCAGAGTCCATCACTAACCCTATTTAAGTGTAACCTTCAACACAGGATGGGAAATCAGAAATTCACCTGAGGCAGGCAGTAATGCCCAAACTAACCCCCACATAACCTCTAGAAACTTCCTAACTAACATAATAAGCTCCTATGATACATAGTAGACAATTGGGTTGGATTGCATGGCTAGGGTTTTAAAGGCTCTAGTAGTTATTAGCTTAGTATGTAACCTACGAACCTATAAATGTAATATCTGCTAGTGAATGATTTCATCAATGCAGTATTCATTTGATGAAATATTTTTGCTTAGTTTCGGCTGTAAACCAAACATTCAGCTGATGGATCTCCAAACAAGCAAAGATAGATCTATATCTGTGTCTCCATATATATATATATATATATATATATATATATATATATATATATATATATATAAAAATATGTAATCCATATCTATTTATGTGTGTGTATACATATATGTGTGTGTGTGCTCGTGCGCGTGCACACACATGTAATGATTGATTTATTTAGTAGTTTATTCACATTTGTTGACTAGGTAGAGCACTAATCCATGTGGACCAATTTCAGGCATTGTCTGACAGAATAATACCAGCAATCACATTATATTTCTACATAAAATTTTGTAATAAAAATAGATAGTTATAGATACACACACACACACACACACACACACACACACACACACACACGTGTGTGTGTGTGTGTGTGTGTGTGTGTGTGTGTGTGTGTGTATAAATATATATATATATATATATATATATATATATATATATATATATATATATATATACATATATATATATATATAAGGACGTACAGGAGAGCATACAGAGAAAGAGGTTGGCAAAGAAGAAGTGGGATTGTCAGAGTGATGAAAAAGTAGACAGGAGTATAAGGAGATGAGGTGCATGGCAAAGAGAGAGGTGGCGAATGCTAAGAATAAGGCATATCAAGAGTTGTATGAAAGGTTGGACACTAAGGAGATAGAAAAGGATCTGTGCCAATTGGCTAGACAGACGGACTGAGCTAGGAAAGATGTGCAGCAGGTAAAGGTGATAAAGGATAATGAGGGAAACATACTCACAAATGAGGAGAGTGTGTTGAGCAGATGGAAAGAGTACTTTGAGGGGTTGATGAATGAAGAGAATGAGAGGGAGAGAAGGTTGGATGATGTGGGGATAGTGAATCATGAAGTGCAATGGATTAGCAAGGGAGGATAGCTATAAACAGGATGAAGAATAGAAAGGCTGTTGGTCCAGATGACATACCTGTGGAAGCATGGAGGTGTTTAGATGAAATGGCAGTGGAGTTTCTAACCAGATTGTTTAATGAAATCTTGGAAAGTGAGAGGATGCCTGAGGAAAGGAGAAAAAGTGTTTTGGTAATGATTTTTAAGAATAAGGGTGATGTGCAGAGTTGTAGTAACTACAGAGGGATTAAATTGATC